>NC_056745.1:777192024-777492024 GCF_019279795.1 Protopterus annectens | reverse complement strand
TTCAAACGTCTCATTTGCTGACCCAATAAAACAATCGATCCTGCACAACCAACTCAGGACCTTAAATCTCGCAGCATGGCGGATACTGTAGCCATTCAGAACAGTTCTCTTTCTAAAGGTGTAATGGATGTTGTATTGGAGGCCAGGAGGCCCATTACCAGAAAATCTTAGGCCAGGAGGCCCAGTACCAGAAAATCTTATGCAGAAAAATGGAAGAGATTCTGTGCTTGGAACAAGGCATTGACGCATGTACCAAATATCCCTCCGATTTTATAATACTTAACTCAGATGCTGGACAAAGGCCTTTTTTTTTAATCAATTAAGATTCATGCCTCTGCTATTTCAGCCCATTACAATACGGAACCGCCTATCTTTTCTTATCCTGTAATAAGTTAGTACCTCAGAGGGGCCAAAAACATCAGGCCTCCAAGGAGGGCACCAATTCCTGCATGAGACCTCTGTCTTGGAAAAACTCACTCTGCCTCTTTGAGCCAGCTTCAACAACAGATATAAAATTATTATCCTGGAAAACAGCTCTGCTCCCAGCAGTAACCTCTGCAAGACAAGTCTTGGAGTTACAAGCACTCATGTCTGTGGAACCTTTTATCATTTTTCATCCAGACAGGGTTTCTCTAAGGACAAAACCCAACATTTATGCCTAAGGGTGGTGTCCAGTGTGGCCCTCAACCAAACCATTCACTTGCGTACCTTTTATCCAAGCCCACAGAACAAGGGTGAGAAAATTCTCCATTCTTTGGACATACACAGACAGCTACGCTTCTACTTATAGAACTAAAGCTCTCAGGAAGACTGAGCAACTTTTAGTGTCATATGCTTCAGGGTCACAAGGAAAGGCCATCTCAAAACAGACTATATCTAAATGGATAGGCCATTGCATCCGTTTCTAAGGACATTAGGCCTCATTCTACCAGAGCAGCAGCCACTTCAGCAGCTTTCCTCAGAGGAGTACCAACCAAAGACATCTTAGAGGCTGCAACTTGGAGTTCAGTGCACACTTTTACAAAGCACTACCACTTACCTCTTTACTCTAAATCTAGAGCAGGCTTTGCCTCTGCAGGGCCTCATAGCCTCTCCTAATCCTATTTAGTCCAGCCACCCATCCTCAGCGTTGGGATTCACCCCAAGAGTAATGACTGCAACCGTGAAACACGAACATAGTACAGTTGTGTACCTACCATAAATGTAGATGTTAGAGTGTATATTCACTGTTGCAGTCCAGGTTACCCACCCACCATCCCCCTTTTCTTTGCTGGGACTTATCTGTACTTCTCTATTCTATACAACCTATGTGGTGTATTTGCTTGTAGATGAACTGTATGTTTATTTTTGTGCATGCATGTTTTATTGGCATACCTTTCAGCCTTCCTATTTGGGGGCACCTGACATCTGGGGCAAGAAAAACTGAAGAAAATGGCATCTGCTGCATCTTTTATACCCTTGGCGCACTGACGTCGGAGGAGGAGGTGACAGCAACCGACGCCGGACCTAGACTTTGGAATTCAGGCCAACTGCGGGTAGCCTGCTAGCAGGATAACCCAAGAGTAATGACTGCAACAGTGAATACACTGTAACATCTACATTTATGATAGGTACACAACTGTACTACTTGATTCATTAGAGGCATCTTGCAAGGCTGCTGTGTCACTGGGTCTGTACTTAGAAGGCATGCTTGGCTTAAGGAGCAGACTTTGCCAGATCATGTTAAAGCTAAATTACTGGATGCTCCCTTAAACCAAGACTGCCTTTTTGGCAACCAAGCAGAAGAAGTACTTTAAAAAGATGGAGGAAAAAGCTAAATCTGTGCAAACTGTTATAGATTTCGTGTAAGTACAGCCTCCCAGATTTAGTAGGCACTGGCCTTCTAAGAATTGGTCCTTTCCTGCCTCTTCCAGGCCTGCTCAGTCCAAATCCAGAACCAGCAGAACACAGGCCTCAGTCTCAAGTTACTCACAGGCTTAAGCAGTGGGGGGCTCCCACTTCCAAAGCTGGAAGTAGTAAGACACCCCCCCCCATGGTAAACTGTCAGTGACGTAACTTTAACCCTTCCAAGCCCTGCTCAACTGACTGTTCCTTTATGCAAAAAAACTGGGAGCTCATTACCCAAGACAAGTGGATTTTAAATAGTTTCCCAAGGATATAGATTCCACTTTCACTCCTTACCAACCCCAAATGGTTGGCCAGACCTTGCCCTCAAATCAGTGGGCAGAGGCTCAAAAGCAGGTTCTCTAAGCATCAAGGCTATTCAACCTGTCCCAGAAGAAGAATGGGGGCAAGGTTTTTACTCTACTTTTTTCCTGGTACCCAGAATGGACAATTCCTGGCATCCTATCCTGGACCTGTCTATCCTAAACTCCTTTTTGGTAATCCCAAAATTCAAAATGCTAACTCATCAGCTGCGTCCCATGCTAGGCAAAAATGCCTGGTTGTCAATACTGGATTTAAAGGAAGCCTACCTGCACATCCCAATCCGTGAGTCTTGCAGAAGATAACTACGCTTCAGAGCAGGCTACATGCACCGTCAGTTCTCTGCACTGCCCTTTGTGAATACCCTGGGTGCCGTAGATAAGCCGAAGTGCCTAGCTCCAGTCATTGCATTTTGCAGGTAAAGAAATATTCAAATATACCCATACCTGGACGATTGTCTAATTCAGGCAGAAAGCCAGGACATGCTATTAAATCATCTGGCATTTGTAAAGAAATTACCAACTTCTCTGGGGTACAGCATAAACAAAATCGCATCTAGTACCCTGCCAACAAATTGTATTCCTGGGAACAAGCTTGAATACAACTTTCCAGATGGCCTACCTCACGCCAGAGAAACAAGTTTGTTTGACAGCCTACTTCAAACTACTTGCCACAGAGACCCAGCTTTCTGCAAGGAAAATACTGCAAGCCCTCAGGTTCATGGCCTCTTGCATTCAACTAATTCCATATGCAAGACTGCATATGAGGAAGCTACAATGGTATCTAAAAAGCCTATGGTGTCAACATTTTCAGGACCTAGAATCAATGATTCCTATCATCCCTTGTCTAAAGACAGAGATGTTAGTGTTTCACTGTTGCAGTCCTCACATTTGGGTTATCTGCATGCATTAGCCCTCAGTCGGCCTGATTTATCAGTCTTGTGTCCTGCGTCTGTTGCTGTGTCATCTTCCATGACGTCAGGTAGGGGTATAAAGCATGCAGCCGACCCCATTACATCAGTCTTTCTTGCCGTGCGGTACCCGAAGCTGAAGCAGTTCGCAAGTGCTGGTCAGCAGGCTCCTGAAATTTTCGTTTTAGTTTCAGAACCGAAGTCTTCAACTAAAGCCAAGTACCCCATTGGGGAAACTTTTTCTTGCTCTAAACCGATGTCAGTAAAAGTCCATTTGTATTTCTTGTGGAAAGCAAATACCGCAAAAATTTTCATTCGTACTGTATTCCTTGCCTATGCCCTGACCGCGACGTACCTAGTCTGTTTTGTGCCTTATTTAAACAACAAACTATTCGTCTGTATATTTATGCTTTTAAATATTTTGGTACTCTGTTCAGTTATCCAGATACGGCTTTGGTAAGCCACCTGACATTCTGAAAAAACACAGATAGACAGGCCGCTTAGGTCCAAAGTTGCCGGCGAAGCTAGTCGCCAGTTCGCCAGTACTCAGTGAGGCACTTTTGCAGCCCCTGATACCCGCTACTTCAGATTAGCAGGCCTCTACTAAGACCCAGTCTGAGTCCAGTATGCTGCGAGATGCTTCAACTGTGGAACCTGCGCATGTCTTTACCTTAGATGGGTCCGGAGCCGCTGTGCAGGCACCGGCTTCTGAGGGTGTATTCAGGCTTACTGACTTGCAGATTAAACAGACGCTATCTTCAAGGCCTAAAACTCGAACCATGCCTAGAAAACTGATGCCCAGACCGCATGCTCAGGTCTCTGCCAAATAGGAATGGCTGAAGACCTTATTACTTTAATCAGGGGAAGCCAACCTTCCCCCTTTAAGAGGTCTAGGACTGAATTTGCTTATGATACTTCTGATCAGAATTCTGAAATTTGTTTCTTCTGATGAACCAGGATTTACCAATATCTACTTATGAGGATTCTGATGCAGAGAACTCTATTCTCTCTGCTTCCCCTCCAGAGGATTTCTCTCTTGGTGAAACCTTGCATACTCTTGGGGAGCATTTTCGCTGGGAAAGCCAGGATTACTCTGATTCTAAAAAGAGATTTCTTACTCCCGCCCCAACACAGGCCTTTAGCTATCCCCCCTGTACTGGACATTGTTGATGCCTTTTCGGAATCTAGCTTGGCCGCTCTCTACCTCCTGCTCCCAGAAAACCTGATGGATATTACAGGGTTCCTGACTCTCACAAGTTCCTTTTTAAAAATCCTACTGCGGATCCTGAGACCATTTCACAGGGACCCAAGGGCATTAAGGCTACTACTGACAAAAATCCTACCCCCTATGATGGAGATTCCAGGGCGCTTAATCGATGGGGTAAGAAGGTATACACTTCTGCAACCTTGGCCATTAGGGCCTTTAAAACATATGAAACTGTCAGTTTAAGTATCAGCAGCAAATTATTGGATTGCTTAAACAGAAAATGATTCCTGACTGTGCTGAAAATAAGGATTTACAGGACTAAATGCATTCTGCTGAGTTGGAAAGCATACCTTGCAATGTGGTTTTGATTCACTAGATGCATCTTGCAGGGCTGCTGTCACTGGGTCTGTACTTAAGGCATGCATGGCTTAAGGAGCAGTCTTTGCCAGTTCATGTTAAAGCTAAATTGCTGGATGCTCCCTTAAATCAGGACCACCTGTTTGGCAACAAAGCAGTAGTAGTACTTTGGAGGAAAAAGCTAAATCTATGCAAACTGTTGAAGATTTCCTACAGGTACAGCCTCCAAGATTTAGTAGGCATTGGCCCTTTTAAGAATTGGTCCTTTCCTGCCACTTCCAGGCCTTCAGTCCAAACCTAGAACCAGCAGAACACCCAGGCTTCAGTCTCAAGGTACGCACAGGACTAAGCACTGGGGGGCTCACACTTTCGAATCGGGGAGTAGTAAGACCCCCCCCCCTCCCCCCTATGGTAAACTGTCTCAGTGACTTAACTTTAAAACTTCCAAGCCGTTCTCAACTGACTGCTCCTTTAGGGGGAAAGATTGATCTGCAGACAAAAAAAACTGGGAACTAATTACCCAGGGCAAATGGGTTTTAAATATACTTTCCCAAGGATACAAACTTCACATGTGATAGTGTTCAATCTCGCCGTTTGTTCTTACACATGGGTTCGGAGCCGATCCTCGGCTCCGTGCCGGCCTCTTGCAAGCTCTGCATCAAGAAGCTCGAGACAATCTAATACCCACAATCCCCCTCTGCCTTTACCTCAGATCTAGTTTGCCGCTGCTGCATACGCATCGTTGGGAGCTAGCTCGAGAGTCTAAGCTAAGATATAACTTTATTTTGTTATATTTTATTAGGATTCTATTTCTATTTGATGTTTTTCTGTATTATCTGTATGATTGTGTTGTGGTCTCGTTGAGTTATTGGTACCGTTAACTAATTTTATCGGTTAAATATATTTCGGGGCCTACACCCTTCATAAATTTACCTAGTTGAGGAAACTTATTACCGGATTTGACAATTTTCATCGGATTTGACTAACTTTAATGGATTTGACTGTATTACTGGATTTGTCTCTTTTCCTATAATGTCTGAGAAGGTGAAGTCAGGTTTCAAGCGTTGTCAGTGTGGCCAGAAAATGTCAGTCACTGACAACCATAGTTCCTGCGTCTACTGCCTTGGCCCTCTCCACTTGCAAGAGGACTGCTCTATCTGTCACTCTTTTAGTGGGAGGGTCATGACAGATAGGCGCAGGAAACTAATGGACAGAGGTCTATTGAAACCATCTTTCCAGGAGGCTTTGGATGCTTCTGACCAGGCATCGAAGTCCTCTAAGGAATTGAAGACGTCGGAGCCCAAGTCATCGGCTCCGAGCTCTTCAAAGGTTAGATCACCGGTTCCACAGACTTCGGAGCCGAGTGTTCAGCTGGTGTCGGTTCCTGAGCCCCGAGTCTTGGAACCGGTGATGGAGCTCCCTCCTTCGACCTTATTGAGGTCGGCTCCGTCTTCGGTTCCTTCGACCCGTTCTTCCTCCAAACTTTCGGATATCGATGTGGATCGCGTGGTGCAGAAGTTATTGGAGCATTCGGCCCTCTCCAAACTTATTTCGGTTTCCACCCAGTTGGTGTCGAAACTTGAAGGCCTCCCTGTATCTCCATCCATTCCTCCTCCGAGACCGATTCAGTCTTTGGAGCCGGAAGAGGCTGATCTACTGATTGTGGAGCCCTCTGGTCCAGAACCGTCCTTTTCTCGGTCTGTTCCTCTCACCTCGACTCAGTCGGAACCGATACCGGAGTCTCAGAGCCGACGGTCTGTCCTGGGTTCCGGGGCAGAGTCGAACCGACGCTGTTCCGACTCTCCCTCGGGCCTCGGCGGATCGATTCGGCTCCGTCCTCGGGTCGATGCCTTCGTGCCTGTCGGGATTCTTCCCATTTCCTCGAACCGGGGACTCTTCGATCGGGACCCGGAGCATTCGACCTGATGAGGAAGGTGTTGTCTACCCAGACAACCACATCAGTGGAAGCAACCTCTCCTCCCCATAAAGGGCCTTTGTCTTCATCTGCACCCACGGCCACATCCAAGCGTCTGGCACCAGTGTCTCAGCCACCCCTGGAGGGTGCCCCTCTTCCTCCGAGGCTTCTTCGGATGCTCCCACGAAGAAGTCCCTAGGAAGGATTGTGTAAGAGGAGACACTTGGATTCTCCACAGGAATCCTTGACATCTGATACTGACTTAGATGAGTCAGAGGGTCCCTAAGTCACCTTCGGAAGATGTCTCTTTTCGACATATTGGAGATCCTGAAGCAGAGAGGTGACTGGCAGTCCCTTCCCCTTCTGAGGATGAGTCAGTTCTGCTGAAGGCATTTGGTGCTCGCCTTCCTCCTCCTGGGTCACTCCGCCTTCGATGAGTTAATGGTGTTGATTGCTCGAAGGCGTGGGAGACACCTGACACGGTGGAACCAGTCCCTAGGAAGCCAAATAAGTACATTACGGCACCACAGGACAAGGCTTACCTCACCAAAGGAGTTCCAGTAGACGCCATGGTGGTGGCAGCGCCACGAAAAAGGAGATGTCGGAGTTTTCCTCATCTGTCCATCCGCCTAACAAAGATTCTAGGACCATGGACAGATACGGAAGCATTTTCAGTTCAGCGGCTTTCTATGCTCCCTGAACTATTTGACTCATTTTACACACTTACAGAGGAATCTAGTCAAAGAGTTGGGAGATACCCTCCAGGGTACTACAGATGCTGCTGTTTCAGAGAAAGTTACAGCGCATCTCAACACCCTTACATCCATTGTAAACTCGTCCATGAGGCTGATATCCTACGCAGCCGAAGGATCGAGTAGGGCAGCGGCTTCAGCGATTGCTCTTCGTAGGCAATCCTGGATGCGCTTATGTTCGTTTGCGGAAGCCTTCAAGTCTTCCTTTACTAACGCCCCATTTGATGGAGCCACACTTTTTGGCCCTAAAGTAAAGGAGACCCTTACCCTTTGTGAACAAGAGGGAAAGACTCTGTCTGCTGTCGGAGTCCGTTTTTCCACCCCTTCCAGACCGTACCCCAAAGGGCAACGTGGTGGGAAAATGTGGTTTCAAAACACCAAGGATCTTTCCCAAACACACAGGGTGATGCCCCTCTAGAGGCAGAGGGGGGCAGAGGTGGAAGACGCCTGGCGGCAGAGGGGTCCGCAAAACCAAGGTGACAGGGATAACCTCCCTGGCAAACCTTTCCAGCACTCCTGAGAGGAGGCCCGACTGTCCTGCTCTGGAGGCAGTCGGGTCGCTAGCTTTATACCCTCAGGCCTGGCAAAACATAACTACAGACAAGTGGGTAAAAGCGTGGTTACCAGAGGTTACAACATACCCTTTCTATCTCAGCCCATCCAAAGAAAAGACTCCCAGATGTACCGCCCCATCTGCGAGAGCCAGCAGCTATAGAAATTTCAAAGCTGCTAGAAAGAGTCATCCAACCAGTCCCAGTGGACCAGCAAGGATTCGGGACTTACTCAAGGTTCTTTTAGTTCCAAAGAAAACAGGGGACTGGAGGCCCATTCTGGACCTAAGCTACCTCAATACCTTCGTCAGGAAAGAAAAGTTTCAATGGTCACGCTCAATCGATCCTTCCATTCTTACAGAAGGACGACTGGATGTGCTCAATAGATCTAGAGGATGCATACTACCACATAAAAATGGCCAGGGCATCCAGAGATCATCTGCGCCCGGCTGGGGCCAGTCACTTTCAATTCGAGCCCTGCCCTTTGGTCTGACCTCAGCCCCAGGGTCTTCACCAAATGTATGGCAGTGGTAGCGTCTCACTTGAGACGCCAGGGATTCCAGGTGTTTCCGTATCTGGACGACTGGCTCCTTTCTGCCACCACCCGCCAACTACTACAGGCCAGAGACTTTGTTCTTCAACTGTGTGTTCACCTAGGGATTTCCGTAAACTTCGGAAAATCCTTACTTCAGCCATCACAAAACATCTTGTTCATAGGAGCAGAGTTAGACACACGTCAGTTGATTCTGAGGCTTCCCCCAGAAAGGATATTATCTCTTCAGACTCATATTCGTCTTCTACTCTTGTCAAGGAAATCTCCTGCAAAACTAGTACTAAAGGTGTTGGGCCTCATGTCAGCCTCCCTGATTGCAATTCCCCTGGGAAGGCTGCACATGAGTCCTACAATGGCTGCTGTTTGCACAATGGTCGTTTCAACAACTACCTCTAACACACGAGATTCTTATAACAAAGACATGCAAAACAGATCTAAACTGGTGGCTTCAAACGTGCAACCTTTCCAAAGGGAGACCGTTTGTGCTACCCACGCCCACAGTTACGGTGACCACGGACGCTTCCCTGATAGGGTGGGGGGGCATCTTTCAGGGACACAGTCCAAGGCGAATGGACTAATTTGGAGTACAATCTGCACATCAATGTTCTAGAGTTGAGGGCAGTGTTTCTAGCGTTGCAACACTTTGCTCCCCTTCTTCCTCTAGGGACTATTGCAGTTCAGACGGACAACATGTCGGCAGTCTGGTACATAAACAAGCAAGGGGGAACCAAGTCCTATCAGCTATGCAGAGAGGCCATGGGAATTTGGCAGTGGGCGGAGTCCACGGGTCGCTTTCTAATAGCAACGCACATCCCGGGGTCATCCAACGTCATAGCCGACAGGCTGAGCAGAGCAATTCTGTTACCGCACGAGTGGTCCCTAAAACAGTCAGTGGCGAAAAGGATTTTTCGCACGTGGGGCCAGCCTTCCTGCGATCTGTTTGAGTCTCCAATGAACGCCAAATGCAGGAGCTACTTTGCCCTATTATCCCCTCCAGGGGAAGTCCCCAGGGACGCACTGGTTTACGATTGGCCCCCGGGACTCCTGTACGCATTTCCCCCATTTCCTCTGATATCAAAGTTTCTCCAGAAAGCCAACAACCTACACAGGACGATAATCCTCATTGCCCCATTCTGGCCTCGTCAAATTTGGTTTCCCTTCCTGAAGATACACTGCATTCGGGGACCCTGGATTCTGGACCCAGAGCCAGACCTATTGACTCACTCGTCAGGGGTTCCCCATCCCGCTTCTGTCCCTCCATCTAGCAGCTTGGCTGCTCCAATTCAACTTAGCCAGGTCTGATCTTTGTCACCAGCAGTCCAGGATATTTTGGTGGCTTCGCATAAAGCTTCCACTACTAAGACATATGCTAGCAAATGGAAGCGATTTGTATTCTGGGCGAATACACACCATGTGGATCCTTTTATAGCTCCTTTGAATAAGATCTTGGAGTTCTTAACGGACTTATTCCATCAGGGTGCTTCTCCTGCTACACTAAGAGTTCAATTGGCTGCCATTTCGAATTTCCATGTGGAAGAATGTGGAGCTCCTATTATGGCTCACAGACTTTGTAAAGCCTTTTTAAAAGGAGTTTTTCATATTAGACCACCGGTCAGATCTCCTACGTCACCTTGGAGTCTAAACTTGTTGCTATCTAAATTAATGTTGCCCCCTTTTGAACCTGCCTCTTCTTGCCCATTAAAATTTTTATCCTGGAAAACTCTTTCTGGTAGCCATTACTTCTGCTAGGCGAGTATCTGAACTTCAGGCTCTCTCCATCAAGCACCCGTATTTGATCTTTCACTCCGACAGAGTTTCTCTTCGAACCAATTCATCCTTCCTCCCTAAAGTGTGTTCTATTAACAATATTAATCAGTCCATTGAATTACCCACTTTCTTCAAAAACCACTCCAACAAAATGGAGTATATGTTACACAAATTAGATGTTCACAGACAGCTAAGATTTTATTTGGATAGAACAAAAGATCACAAAAACAGATCAACTCTTTGTGGCTTTTGCTGATAGCAGGAAAGGACTTGCAGTTACCAGAAGAACTCTTTCTAAATGGTTAACGGATTGTATAATCCATGTCTATGATTCTTCAAATCAAACCCTGTTACACAAACCCAAAGGACATTCCACAAGGTCAGTGTCTACATCTTTGGCTCATGCAGCCCGCCTACCACTGGACGCTATTTGTGCAGCTGCTACTTGGTCTAAACCACATACATTCATTTCTCATTATAAGGTAGACAAGGTTTCTAGGGACAGGGCAACCTTTGGTTCCACTGTGCTCAAGAACGTCCTCCCGTGAGTTCCTCAGGAACAAGGAGCTAGGGACGCTACCCATGTGTAAGAACAAACGGCGAGATTGAACACTATCACATATAGAAGTTATGTCCTTACCATAACGTTCCATGTGGAGTGTTCATCTCGCCTTTGTTCTTACAGTCCCACCCTCCCACCCTTAGGAAGAACGTTCTTTGATGCCTGGCCAGGAGCATTCTGCTACTGTTACAATATTGTGTACATAGTTGGCATATATATATATTTTTATATATGTCTGTTTAGCTTATATATATATATAGTTGTGTAGATTCTTTCTGTACATATGTGATGTAAGCATGAGTGTGCTATTCTGTAGATTGGTTTGCTTGCAAACTAGATCTGAGGTAAAGGCAGAGGGGGATTGTGGGTATTAGATTGTCTCGAGCTTCTTCTCGATGCAGAGCTTGCAAGAGGCCGGCACGGAGCCGAGGATCGGCTCCGAACCCATGTGTAAGAACAAAGGCGAGATGAACACTCCACATGGAACGTTATGGTAAGGACATAACTTCTATTTCCACACGTTGCCAATCCCAAACAGTTGGCCAGATCTACCCCCAAATCAGTGGGCAGAGGCTTAAAAGCAAGTACTCTCTCAAGCGTAAGGGCTATTCAAACAGTACCAGAAGAGGAAAAGGGGCAAGGTTTCTACTCAAAACTTTTCCTGGTACCCAGAAAAAACAACTCATGGCGTCCTATCCTGGACCTTTCTATTCTAAACGCCTTTTTGGTGATCCCAAAATTCAAGATGCCAACTCTTCACCAGTTGCTTCCTATGCTAGGCAAGGATGCCTGGTTGGCAACACTGGATTTAAAGGAAGCCTACCTGCACATCCCAGTCAGGGAATCTTGCAGAAGATACCTACGCTTCAAAGCAGGCTGCATGCACTATCAGTTCTCTGCCCTGCCCTTTGGCTTATCTGCTATGCCCAGGGTATTCACATAGTGCCTAGCTCCAGTCCTTGCATTTTGCAGGCAAAGAATATTCAGATATACCCATACCTGGACGATTGTCTAGTTCAGGCAGAAAGCCAGGACATACTTTTGAATCATTTGGTGTTTGTACAAAAGGTGCTGGCTTGTCTGGGGTACACACCATAAACGAAAAGAAATCACATCTTGTACCCTGTCGACAAATTATATTCCTTAGCAAGCTTGAACACTACTTCCCAGATGGCTTTCCTCATGCCAAAGAAATTCATTTGACAGCTTACTTCAAACTAATGGCCACAAAAACCTATCTGCAAGGCAAGTACTGCAAGCCTTGGGGTTCATGGCCGGCTGCATTCTCCTAATTCCATATGCAAGAGTGCATATGAGGAAACTACAATGGTATCTAAAAAGCCTGTGGTGTCAACATTCAGGATCTAGAAGCAATGATTCCTATCATACCTTGCTTACAGTTCCTTTGGTGGGCAGAGGCCTACCACCAAAACAAGGGACTACCATTCACTCTATCCCCTGCCGCCCAAACCCTGACTAGACTCATCAGACTATACATGGGGGGGCTCACCTGACAGGGAAGTGCATTTAGGGCAAATTAAATCCAAGTCAAATGCACCTGCATATCGATCAAAAAGAAATGTTAGCTGTACAGAATGCTGTGACAGCCTTCAAGGGCCACATTCTTCCAGGACAATTGATGGTAAGGACGGACAACACCACTTATGTGGTACATAAACAAGCAGGGGGGGACCCATTCATACTCCCTCTGCAGACTAGCCATGACTCTGGAATACAGCCTTGAGCTAACAAGTGCATCTACAGGCTCAATTCCTACCAGGAAATCTAAATACACTGGCAAACAAACTAAGCAGAAATCTCATGGACCCACGAGAGTGGAAACTGGAACCAAAGACTTTCAACATATTGATAAATGGGGGGAGCCCAGATATAGACCTGTTTGCCTCCCCCAGAACTACCAATTGAATAAATTCTGCACAAGGACTCCCCACAAACAAGCTTGGAAAGTGGATGCCCTGTCCTTCAACTGGAAAAATTTATCAGTCTATGCCTTTACTCCTCTGCCTCTCCAAAGTACTACTAAAGATCAAACAGGACAAACCAAGGATACTGATTGCACCAGACTAGCCACGCCAACACTGGTACCCCTTCTTGCACAGTCACTGCTAGCACCATGGCACCTGCCTCAGACCCCTACCCTGCTGTCCCAGCGGGAGGGCCAGATTTCTTCATCCTCAGCTTCAAACCCTGAACCTGGCTAATTGCTTGACCTCTGCATTACCATCCCCTCAGTAAACAAGTGTTGGATGTCATTTTGGAGGCAAGGAGGCCTAGTACTAGAAAATCCTATGCTGAAAAATGGAAAAGATTCTGTTCATGGAACCAAAATCAAGGGATGTGCACAGCAGCGCCCAATTTACCTCAGATTCTTCAATACTTCACAATGGCCTTTTTCCACCATCAAATTTCATGCCTCTGCCATTTCAGCTCATTACAACACAGAACCCACCCCTCTTCTCTCCACTGGTCACACAGTTCCTCAGAGGGGCCAAAAACTTAAGACCACCCAGGAGAGCCCCAACTCCAGCCTGGGACCTTGTTTTGGAAAAACTCACTCTACCTCCTTTTGAGCCAGCCAGAGTGCAGAGTTAAAATTCCTTTATTGGAAAACAGCCTTCCTTTTAGCAATCACTTCAGCAAGAGGTGCATCTGATTTACAGGCCCTTATGGCAGTGAGCCTTTCATCATCTTTCATGCGGACAGGGTGTCCCTCAGGACCAATCCCTCCTTCATGCCCAAGGTAGTATCCAGTGTGGCTCTTAATTAGTCCATTCATTTGCCGACCTTCTTTTCTAACCCACAGAACAAAGGGTAACGGATACTGCACTCCTTAGATGTGCACAGACAACTTAGATTTTACTTGGACAGGACTAAACCTCAAAGGAAATCTGAACTGCTGGTGACGTTTGCTGCAGGGGCAGAGGGGAAGGCCATTTCAAAGCAAACCATTTCTAAATGGATCTTCTATTGCATTCATTTCTGCTATAAGCACCATGGAAAACTTATCCCACAGGGGATAAGACCGCACTCAACCAGGGCTGCATCTACCTTTCTCAGAGATGTCCCTACCAGGGACATCCTAGAAGCTGCTACCTGGAGATGTTCATCGTGCATACAGCTGCAGTAATTACAGATGGGTTCTCTGCCATCAGGCGGGTCCTCGGTCGGCCGAATTCCAAAGTCTAGGTCCGGCGTCGGTTGTCGCTTTCTTTCCTGACGTCAGTGCGACAGGGGTATATAAGACACAGCTGACGCCATGTTCTTCAGTCTTTTTTGCCGCGCGGTGCCCGAAGCAGAAGCAGTTCGCAAGTGCCGGTCGGCCAGCTCCTGAAATTACGAAAATTTGGAAACCAAAGTCTTTAAAGCTAAGTACCCCATTAGGGAAACTTTTCTTGCCTCAGACCGATGTCAGACAAAGTTAACAATTGTATTTCTTGTGGGAAGCAAATACCGCATAAGGATTTCCATTCCCTCTGTATACCTTGTTTAGGCCCAGACCACGACGTCTCGGGCTGTCGCTTTTGTGCTACTTTCAATAAACGCACTAAGCGTCGGGCAGAGTTCGCCAAACACTTTTTTGGTAAAACTTTTAATTATAAGATGTCGTCGGAGACTCTACTACCGTTTTGTCTAAAAAACGCAAGGACAAAGACCGACACGAGGTCCGCAGTCTCCACTGACACCATGCCAAAACCGGCTACATGTGGTCCGGTTCTCAGCGAGGCGCCTATGCAGCCCATGACTACCGACGACCCTTCTCGGGCGGTGTCTTCTCTAACAGAGACAGCAGGTTCCTCGGCCCACACCTTGACTTAGCTACCGAAGCCACTGTGAGTGTTGAGCCTCTTAATGTGGACAGGTCTACTTCCACCCAGGGTGTCTTCAGACCTTCTTTTCCATAAAGGCCTTTAAGTCTAAATCAGCCATGCATCCCAAGAGGCCTGCTGCACAGGGCCCATCTCCAGGCCCCATGCCTAAAAAACAAATGCTCAAAATGGCTGAGGATTTAATTACTCTTATCAGGGGTTCCTAACCCCCTCCAGACAGAGCCAGAGTGGAGGAAGATTCTCCCTCTTCCGAACAGGGCTCCATTATTTCAGAACTTTCTGATGAGGAGGAGCATTCATACTCCCCTTATGAAGATTCTGATGCAGAGCAGTCCATCCCTTCTGTATCCCCCCCAGAGGACCTTTCTTTTGGGGAAACCTTGCATACCTTGAGGGAACACTTCCATTGGGAAGGCCAAGATTTTTCCGATTCTAAGAAAAGGCTGAGGGAATTTCTTTTGCTTCCTCAGCACAGACCTCTGGCGATACCTCCTGTCTTGGACATATTTGATGATGTTTACTCGGAGGCTTCCCTTAATCTGGATTCCCTGCCTCCTGCTCCAGTCAAGCCTGATAGGTACTACAGAGTTCCTAACTCACACCAATTTCTTTACAAAAGCCATAATGCTGACCCTGAAACCATTTCTCAAGGCCCCAAGGGAATCAAGGCCTCTACTGCTAAGAATCCATTACCTTCCGAGAGAGAGTCTAGATCCTTAGTAAGGTGGGGAAAAAGGTATATACCTCGGCCACCCTAGCCATGAGGGCCTTAAATTGTTAGTTCCATATGCTTAAATATCAGCAGTTTCTGTTATCACAATTAAAGAATAAAATGTCACAACCTGAACAACCAGATTTGAAGGAGTTACAGGATATGATTCATGGTGCAGAACAAGTGGGTAAGCACATCTTACAATGTGGCTATGATGCTCTAGAGGCTTCAAGTAGAGCTGCGGCTACAGGATCAGTCATTCGTAGACATGCTTGGCTTAGGGAACAAACCTTGCCTGATCATGTTAAAGCTAAACTACTAGATGCTCCTTTACAAAAGGATGTATTTGGTACTAATGCTGAGGAGATACTACGGAAAATGGAAGAAAAAGCTAAATCTATGCAAACTGTCAAAGCCTTTCTACAAGTACAACCACCACGTTTTAGCAGAAATTGGCCTTCAAAAAACTGGTCCTTTCCGGCAACGGACAAGCCCCAAAGAGGTAGATACAGGCGCACAAGGGGCAGAGGACAATCTCAAGGATCATATAGAGGCAGACAATGGCAATCTCCAGCAACAAGAGGTGGTGAAGACAGTGCACAACAATACAGGAAACGAACCCAATGACTTTCCCCTTTGCAGTCCAAGCGGGGCTCAGGTGGCAGCACCCTTGGGAGGAAAGCTGGCATTATTTTCAAACAATTGGCATATTGGGCATGAAAGCTATTTAAGAGGTACCTATGCACGAACAAGGTCAAGGCTTTTATTCCAGACTATTCCTGTTACCGAGGAAGGGAACAGATTGGAGACCCATTTTGGACTTATCCATTTCTACTCGTACCAAAATTCAAGATGCTCACCTTACAGCAGCTTCTTCCCATGCTGGGCAAGGAGTCTTGGCTGGTAACATTGGATCTCAAGGAGGCATACCTGCATGTCCCAATCAGACAAAGTTGCAGAAGATACCTCAGATTTCTTGCAGGTTCAATCCACTATCAATTCTCTGCATTGCCCTTTGGCTTATCTACTGCACCGAGTATTCACGAAATGCCTGGCATCAGTAATTGCCTACTGCAGACTTCAAGGGATACAGATTTACCCTTATTTAGATGATTGCCTGATCCAAGCGGACAGCAAACGCATTCTTCTGGAACATCTGGCTTATGTGACACGGTTATTGAATTCTCTGGGATACACAGTCAACAAAGAGAAATCCAGACTAACACCATCTCAGAAAATAATTTTCCTGGGTTCCAACTTGGACACGAACACCCAGATGGCCTATCTTACGCCAGAAAAACAGGGGCAACTAACTCAGTACTAATTGTACCAGCCTAACTGCAAGGAAAATCCTGCAGGCTCTGGGCTTCATGGCATCTTGCATTCTTCTAATCCCATGTGCAAAGTTGCATATGAGGAAACTTCAATGGTACCTAAAAACATATGGTCTCAACACAGCCACAGTTTGGAAACAATATTACCATTAATTCCATGTTTGCAAAAGGAATTCCTATGGTGGGCCCAAGCATGCCAAACAAACACAGGTCTACCATTCTGCAAGCCTCAAGCAAATCAAGTCATCACAACAGATGCCTCAGACTACGCCTGGGGGGCACACATGACAGGTGCATTCAGGGCAAATGGTCCCAAAAAGAAAAGCACCTTCACATCAATCAAAAGGAAATGCTAGCAGTAATAAACGCAATTACAGCTTTCAAGGACCTCCTGCATCCAGGACAATTATTGATAACAGACAACACCACAGTAATGTGGTACATAAACAAGGAGGAACACATTCATACCCCCTGTGCAGGCTGGCCATGTTACTTTGGAACATGGCACTGGAATGGAAAATCGAGCTTCAAGCACAGTACCTGCCAGGTTTGGAAAACATGCTGGCAGACAATCTTAAGCAGAAATGATAGACCCACACGAATGGCAGTTGCATCCTCAAGTGTTTACAAAGATAATCCAAGAGTGGGGAAGGCCAGACATAGATCTCTTTGCCTCCCACAAGAATCCTCAATTGACAAAATTCTGCTCAAGGACATACCATCCAAAGGCCTGGAGAGTGGACGCCCTTTCTTTCAGTTGGGCAGCAAGGAGAGTTTACGCCTTCCCACCTTTACCTTTACTGATCAAGGTGCTCTTGAAAGCCAGAGTAGACAGACCAAAGATGATACTGATTGCTCCAGCCTGGCCAAGACAACACTGGTACCCACTCCTGAGGAGCCTATCACATTCTCCGCCCTGGACACTACCTCTAATGCCTCTTCTGACTCAGCACAGCTACAAAACTCTTCACAGTCCGCTGAAAACACTCAATCTGGCTGCATGGAAAATTCCTTAGCACCACAGCAGACCCTATTCTCCAAGGAAGTGCAGGATGTCATTCTGGAGGCCAGAAGGCCATCTACTAGAAAAGCTTATTCTGCAAAATGGAAACTGTTTTGCGCCTGGAATGAGAAAAAGGGCCAGGATCCTAGAGAACTGAATTTGCCTCAGATATTACAGTATCTAGCTGAGCTGTTGAACAGTGGACTTTCATTTTCCTCCATCAAAATCCATGCCTCAGCCATTTCTGCAGAATACAACACAGATCCATCCTTATTCTCTCACCCACTCTTAAGGCAGTTCCTCAGAGGGGCTAAGAATATAAGACCTCCAAGGAAACAACCAATACCAGCATGGGATCTTAATTACATTCTAGAAAAATTAACATTGCCTCCTTTTGAACCAGCTGCCTCAACAGATTTGCAATACTTGTCCTGGAAAACAGCTTTCCTTCTGGCTATTACCTCAGCTCGTAGGGTCTCGGAGTTACAAGCCCTCATGGCTGTGCAGCCCTTTCTCATCTTCCATCAGGACAGGGTTTCCCTACGAACCAACCAGTCACTTACTACTAAGGTAGTATCCAGGGTAGCTTTAAATCAGGCCATACGTTTACCTACCTTTTACCCCAATCCACAAAACAAAGGGGAAAGGCTGCTACATTCCTTAGACATCCATAGACAGCTACGTTACTATTTGGACCGAACAAAGCCTTTCAGGAAATCAGAACTGTGTCCTATGCTGTAGGAGCTCAAGGAAAGCCAATTTCCAAACGGACAATTTCAAAATGGATAGGCCACTGCATACGGTCTTGTTACTCCTTTCATGGCAAACCTGTTCCTACAAGCATCAGATCCCACTCCACAAGGGCCACAGCTACCTCTACAGCCTTCTTCAGAGGAGTCCCTACCAAAGATATTTTGGAGGCAGCCACTTGGAGTTCTGTGCATACCTTCACAAAACACTACCACCTGCCTTTATATTCCAAAACTAGAGCAGGCTTTGCCACTGCTGTGTTGCAGGGCATTCTGGCTCCTCCCAGTTCCACCTAGTGCCTACCACCCTGTGCGTAGCTTTGGGATTCTACCTATCTGTAATTACTGCAGCTGTATGCACGATGAACATAGTACAGTTTTGTACCTACCATAAATGTAGATGTTCGAGTGCTAATACAGCTGCAGTACAGGTTTCCCTCCCTCCTTCCCCTCTTGGTAAAGGTCTAGTGGCTAACACCTCCTCATACAACCTGATTGGGTTATCCTCCTATGGTGTATTTGCTTGCAACTACTGATTTTTGATTATATTGCATTGCATGATTATATATAATTTATGTATTGCCTTCCTTCTGGGGGCACCTGACATCTGGGGCAAGAAAGACTGAAGAACATGGCGTCTGCTGTGTCTTGTATACCCCTGTCGCACTGACGTCAGGAAAGAAAGCGACAACAACCGACGCCGGACCTAGACTTTGGAATTCGGCCGACCGAGGACCCGCCTGACGGCAGAGAACCCATCTGTAATTACTGCAGCTGTATTAGCACTCGAACATCTACATTTATGGTAGGTACAAAACTGTACTTTCTGTACATACTTTCACCAAGCATTACCATTTGCCTATTTTCTCTAAATCCAGACCTGGTTTTGCCACTGCAGTCTTGCAGGGCCTTCTAGCAGGTCCTAATGCTATCTAAATTCCTCCTCCTATCCTTAGCTTTCGGAGTCTACCCAAATGTGATGACTGCAACAGTGAAACACGTAGAACATAGTACAGTTGTGTACACTTACCATAAATGTAGATGTTGATGTATTCACTGTTGCAGTCCTGGTTGCCCTTCATCCAGCCCCCTGACTTTTGGCTATACCTATATTCTCCTTTACTATGCTTAAAAGCTTTTTGGTGTATTTGCTTTTTTGTTGAAGTATAACCTTGCATATTTATATTTAATTGCTTCCCATTAGGGGGGCACCTGACTTCTGGGCAAGAAAAACTGATGTAATGGCGTAGGTTGCATGCTTTTATACCCCTGACTACCTGATGTCATGGAAGATGAGAGAGCAACCGACACAGGACCCAAGAATTTGATAATCAGGCCAACTGAGGGCTACTGCAAGCAGATAACCCAAATGTGATGACTGCAACAGTTAACATCTACATTTATGGTAAGTGTACACAACTGTACTTTCTTTTGGTGGGCAGAGGCCTGCCACCACAGCGAGGGATTGCCATTTTCTCTACCCCCTGCCTCCCAAACCCTAACAGGCTCATCAGACTATGCATGGGGGGCTCACTTGGCAGGGCAGTGCATTCAGGACAAATGGAACCAGAGTCAAATGCACCTGCATATCAATCAAAAAGAAATGTTAGCTGTACAGAATGCTCTGATAGCCTTCAAGGACTACATTCTTCCAGGACAATTATTGGTAAAGACTGACAACACCACTGTTATGTGGTACATAAACAAGCAGGGGGGAACCCACTCATACCCTCTCAGACTAGCCATGACTCTGTGGAACACAGCCTTGAGCTACCAAGTGCACCTACAAGCTCAGTCCTGCCAGGCAAGCTAAATACACTGGCAGCCGATCTAAGCAGAAATCTCATGGACCCACACAGAGTGGAAACTGGAACCAAAGATTTTCAACATTTTGAGAAACAAATGGGGGGGCCCAGAGATGGATCTGTTTGCCTCCCCTCAGAACTACCATTTGGACAAATTTTGCACAAGAACTCCCCACAGACAAGCTTGGAAAGAGTTTTTTCCAGGTGAAGGACAGGGCATCCAATCAGTTTATGCCTTTCCCCCTCTGCCTCTCCTCTCAAGTGCTATTAAAGATCAAACAGGACAAGCCAAGGACAGTACTTATTGCACCTGACTAGCCTTGCCAACACTGGTACCCCCTCTTGTGCAGTTACTGCTGGAACCATGGCATCTGCCTCGGACCCCTGTTCTGCTGTCCTAGCAGGAGGACCAGATTCTGCACCCACACCTTCAAACCCTGAACCTTGCAGCTTGGCTAATTACCTGATCTCTCCATTGCCATACCTCAGTAAGCAAGTGATGGATGTCTTTCTGGTTCTGTTCCTGGTGCCAGACTCAGGGGATGGGCACAACAGTGCCCAGTTTATCGCACATTTTTCAATACTTAACTGAGATGCTTCACAATGGCCTTTCCTTTTCTTCCATCATAATTCAGGCCTCTGCCATTTCAGCACATTATAATACAGAGCCACCCCTCTTCTCTCATCCACAGCTGAAGCAATTCCTCAGAGGGGACAAACGTAAGACCACCCAGGAGAACCCCTACTCCAGCTGGGACCTTGACTTTGTATTGGAAAAGCTCACTCTACCACCCTTTGAGCCAGATGCAGAGTTGAAATTCCTTTTTTGGAAAACAGTCTTCCTTCTAGCCATCACTTTAGCAAGAAGGGTGTCTGAATTACAGGCCCTCATGACAGTGGAGCCTTTCATCATCTTTCATGCGGACAAGGTGTCCCTCGGGACCCAATCCTTCCTTTAAGGGCCACACTGGATACCACCTGGGCATAATCAGTCCATTTGTTTGCCAGCCTTCTTTTCTAATCCACAGAACAAAGGGGAACAAATACTGCACTCCTTGGACGTGCACAGACAAATTAGATTTTACTTAGACAGGACTAAACCTCTCAGGAAATCTGAACAGCTGCTGGTTGTATTTGCTGGAGGGGCAGAGGGGAAGGCCATTTCAAAACAAACCCTTTCTAAGTGGATAGGCCATTGCATTCATTTGTGCTATAAGTACCATGGAAAACCTACCCCACAGGGGATAAGACCTCATTCCACCAGGGCTACATCTACCTCTACAGCCTTTCTCAGAGGTATCCCTACGAGGGGCATCCTAGAAGCTGATAGCTGGAGTTCTGTACATACCTTCACCAAACATTACCACTTGCCAATTTTTTCTAAATCCAGAGCTGGCTTTGCCACTGCAGTCTTGGTGGGCCTTATAGCTGGTCCTAACTCTAATTGCCTCCTCCCTTCCTTAGATTTGGGAATCTACCCAAATGTAATGACTAACAGTGAAACACTAAGAACATAGTACAGTTGTGTACACTTACCATAAATGTAGATGTTGGAGTGTATTCTCTGTTGCAGTCCTGGTTACCCTCCCTCCAGCCCCCTGACTTCTATTGACTATACCTCTATTCTTTATTTTGCTTAAAGCTTTCTGGTGCGTTTGCTTTTGTTGGAGGTGTAACCTTGTATATAATTGCTTCTCATTATGGGGTCATCTGACATGTGGGGCAAGAAAACCTGATGTAATGGTGTCGGCTGCATGCTTTATACCCCTGTCTACCTTTCATGAAAGATGAGACCGCAACTGACGCAGGACCCAAGACTTTGATAATCAGGCCGATTGAAGGCTACCTGCAAGCAGATAACCCAAATGTAATGACTGCAACAGTGAATGCACTAACATCTACATTTATGGTTGAGTGTACACAACTGTACTTTTTCACATTCTTTGATTAAACAATTCCTCAGAGAGGCTTCTAATATCAGACCTCCCAGAAGGCCACCCGCTCCAGCCTGGGACCCGAATTATGTTTTGGAAAAACTTAGTTTACCTCCCTTCGAACCTGCTGCTTCAGCAGATCTAAGGTACCTCTCTTGGAAGACTGCTTTTCTCTGAGCTATCACTTCAGCCAGAAGGGTTTCAGAGCTACAGGCGCAGATGGCCATTGACCCCCTTCATCTTCTATGCAGACAGGGTCTCCCTGATGACCAATCCCTCCTTTTATGCCCAAGGTGGTGTCTGATGTAACTCTCAATCAGGCCATACATCTTCCCACCTTCTTTCCTAACCCTTAAAACAAGGGGTAAAGATTTCTGCACTCAACTAAACGTGCACAGACAGCTCAGATACTATCTGGACCATACTAAACCCTTCAGGAAAATGGACCAACTTCGTCAGCTTTGCCCCAGAGACGCAGGGGAAGCCCATTTCCAAACAGACCATTTCCAAGTGGATATTGCACTGTATCCGATGTTCTTCATCTCACATTGCTGCAGTCCTAACACTTGGGTGTAGTCCGCTGTCCAGTCTGCCCGAATACCAAAGTATAAGGCTGACGTCGGTCAAGGCGCATTTGTCTGACATCAGGACGTCAGGGTACAAATGCGCATGACCGACGTCATATCCTCAGTCTTTTTTGCCGCATGGTCTGATGCAGAAGCAGTATTGCGAGTGCAGGTTGGCGTTCTGAAATTTTCTGAAGTCGGAGTTTCAGACCGAATCAAAGTTGGCCAAGTACCCCGTTGGGGAATATTTTGTTTTTTTCTTGCCTCAGTATTTAACCGGATGTCAGAAAAAGTGAATAACTGTATTTCTTGTGGGAAACAGATACCTCATAGAGATTACCATACCTTGTGTATACCTTGCTTAGGGCCTGAGCACGACGTTGTTGGCTGTCGCTCTTGTGCTAGATTTAATAAACGCACTATTAAGAGAAGATTAGATTGTGCCAGGTTAGTTTTTGGGAAGCGTTTTAATTACAACATGCCGTCGGTTGCTCCGGCCTGCTTCGTCTAAAAAGCGCAAGGACAAAGCAGCGAAGCCTAGGGTGGAAGAACCGTCTGTCCCGGACGTCGGTTCTTTAGAGGGCTCGGTGGAGCCGGTGGTTCTACCAGAAGTTCCTTTGGATTCTCAGGGAGAGACTTTACTGTTACAAGATGTGTCCTCTCAGGAGGTAGGCCAGGCTGAAGGGGCTTCTCAGGTAGCTGTTCTCCCCTCCCTTCCTAAGGTGGTTAGGCCCTCCCCTTCTGTTTCCAAGGCTGCTTCTAGAGGCAGACCAGGGTTAACTTCAGTGGGGGTCTCCCCTAGTGCTTCAGGGTCTCTGCCTAAGAAACATATGCTTAAAATGGCAGAAGATTTGATTACTATGATTAGAGGTTCTATGCCCCCCCCTGATAAGAGGCCTAGGGTGGAACCTGAGCTTGAGAGTTTTGAGCAGTGTTCGGAGGCTTCTGAGTCTTCGGCTGAAGACTTGCAGGAGTATCCTCCTTATTCTGATTCTGATGTAGATGACTCTATACCTTCGGCTTCTCCTCCTGAGGATTTTTCTTTTTCAGAGACTCTTCATTCCATGAGGGAGCATTTTAAATGGGAAGGTCAGGATTTCTCTGATTCCAGGAAAAGGCTTAGGGAATTTTTGTTTCTACCCCAGCATAGGCCTTTAGCTATACCTCCTGTTCTGGATGTGGTAGAGGATGTTTTTGCAGAGGCTTCCCTGAACCCTGATTCTTTGCCTCCTGCCCCAGTTAAACCGGATAGGTATTATAGGGTGCCTGACGCTCATAAGTATCTTTTTAAGAGTCCTAGGGCAGACCCAGAAACTGTTTCTCAGGGCCCTAAGGGTGTTAAGGCTTCTGTTAAAAATCCTGTTCCTTCTGATAAAGAGGCAAGGGCTTTGGATAGATGGGGAAAGAAGGTGTATACTTCTTCCACTTTAGCCATGAGGGCTTTGAATTGCCAGTTTCACGTGTTGAAATACCAAAATTATCTCCTTTCACAATTGAAGTCTAAGGTAGATGCTCTGGCGGAAGGTATTGAGTGTAAAGAGTTGCAGGATTTAGTTCATGTTTCTGAACAGGTGGGTAAGCATTCCTTGCAATGTGGTTTTGATGCTGTACAGGCCTCTTCGAGGGTGGCAGCCACTGGTTCTGTTCTTCGCAGGCACGCCTGGCTGAGGGATCAGAATTTAGCTGAACATGTAAAGACAAGGATTTTAGATGCTCCTTTACAATCTGATGTGTTATTTGGTGCGCCTGTGGAAGCAGTTTTAAAGAAAATGGAGGACAAGGCTAAGTCTATGCAGACCGTTAAAGATTTTTTGCAGGTTCAGCCTCCAAAGTTTAGTAGAAATTGGCCTACTAAGGGGTGGGACTTATCCTTCTTATGATTCTCAGTCTAGGGGTAGATCTAGACGTGGTAGGGGCAGAGCTCAAGGTTCTTTTAGGCCTAGAACAGGCAGTTCGCCTGCCCAGTCTTCTGGTGAGGGCAGGGGTCAGTCCTTTCGTAAGCAGACCCAATGACTTGCCTTTTCAGCTGCCAGAGCCTTCTCGTCTGGCAGCACCTTTGGGAGGAAGGCTGACACTTTTCAAAGAAAATTGGAGTGTTATTACCCAAGACAAATGGGTATTGGATATCGTTCACCACGGTTACAGGTTTTATTTCCATACCTTGCCTCCTTTCAAAGGCATGCCAGACATTCCTCCTATACAAAGAAAAGAGGCTCACAAGCAAATTTCTCTGTTACTCCAGATAGGGGCCATTCAGCCGGTTCCTGTGCCAGAAAGGGGCCTAGGATTTTATTCTCGCCTGTTCCTAGTACCAAAAAAGGGGAACACGTGGAGACCAATTTTGGATTTGTCTATCCTCAACACTTATCTGGACATTCCCAAGTTCAAAATGTTGACGTTACAACAGCTTTTACCTCTGCTGGGCAAAGATCACTGGATGGTAACTTTAGATCTCAAGGAGGCTTACCTTCATGTGCCTATCAGTCTCAGTTGCAGGAAGTATCTACGTTTCCGAGCTGGAAATTCCCATTATCAGTTCTCTGCATTGCCCTTTGGCTTATCTACTGCGCCCAGAGTATTCACAAAAGTTCTGGCTCCAGTTGTAGCATTCTTCAGGCTAAAAGGAATACAAATCTATCCTTACTTGGACGACTGTCTGATTCTGGCTCAAGAAAAGGACGAGCTTCTTCAGCATCTGGAATATGTGATAGCAGTGCTAAGATGCCTGGGGTATTCTGTGAACGAAATAAAGTCCAGTCTAGTACCCTCTCAAGACATGTGCTTTCTGGGTGTGAGACTGAATACAGCAGCCCAGATGGCCTTTTTAACCCCGGACAAACAAAAGAATCTTTCCCTTTACTTCCATCAACTATCTCTTCAGTCCGGGCTGACTGCAAGGACAGTCCTTCAAACCTTAGGGTTCATGGCATCTTGTATTCTGGTGCTTCCCAATGCCAAACTGCATATGAGGAAGCTGCAATGGTATCTAAAAATGTATGGACACAGCACTGCCAGGATTTGGACACTGTCATTCCAATAATACCTTGCATTCAAAAGGAATTTTTGTGGTGGGCTCAGGAATGTCACCTAAACAAGGGACTCTCTGTGACCCGGCCAGAGGCGAGTCAGATTCTAACGACAGATGCCTCAGACATAGCTTGGGGAGCTCATCTGAATGGAAAGTGGATACAAGACAAGTGGCCTGCCAGACTACAGCATCTACATATCAACATGAAGGAGATGTTAGCAGTCCAGTTTGCATTACTGGCTTTCAAGGAGTTACTTCTTCCAGGGCAGGTGTTGATTCTAACAGACAACACAACTGTCATGTGGTACATCAACAAGCAAGTGGAACACATTCTTATCCTCTATGCAGGCAAGCAATGATTTTGTGGGAGACTGCGCTCAGCTTGCAGCTAACTCTTCAGGCAAGGTTTCTGCCAGGAGCACAGAACTCCTTAGCAGATGTGTTAAGCAGGCAAATCATGGATCCCCACGAGTGGAAACTGGATCTTCATGTATTTCGAAAATTGACAGCGTCATGGGGAACTCCAGACATAGATCTGTTCGCTTCTCCACTAAACCACCAGCTGCCAAAGTTTTGCACGAAAAGGTTTCATCACACAGCTTGGAAAGTGGATGCTCTTTCGTTCAGTTGGGAAAATCTTCATGTGTATGCCTTTCCACCTCTGCCTCTCCTCCCAAAGGTACTCATAAAGGTCAGACAAGACAAGCCAAGGATGATTTTGATAGCTCCAGATTGGCCTCTGCAACACTGGTACCCATTACTGAGGAATCTGGTAAGGAAGCCTCCATGGCCTTTACCTTTAATTCCACACCTTTTGTCTCAGAGGGACGGTCATCTACTCAATGTCAAGCTTCACTCTCTTCATGTAACAGCCTGGCATATTCTGTTTTGAACCACAGCAGGTCTCAGCTTCCTCAACAAGTTTTGAATGTGATTATGGAAGCCAGAAGACCTAGTACACGTAAAGTGTATGCAGAAAAATGGAAGAGATTTTTATTTTGGAGTGCAGCAAAGGATTTGGATGTTTCTGAGCCTAATTTGAGTGTGGCTCTTCAGTATCTTACTGAGTTATTGGACAAAGGTTTGTCTTTCTCTTCCATTAAGATTCATGCTGCAGCGATTTCAGCTCACTATGATTGTGACCCACCATTGTTTTCTCATCCTTTGTTCAAGCAATTTCTTAGAGGGGCAAAGAATATAAGACCCCCACGTAGAGCTCCTACTCCTGCTTGGGACCTCAATTTTGTGGTGGAGAAACTTACTCTACAACCTTTTGAGCCTGCGGCTACTGCTGAATTGAAATACTTGTCATGGAAGACTGCTTTTTTGTTGGCCATTACTTCTGCAAGAAGGGTTTCTGAATTGCAGGCCCTTATGGCGGTTGAGCCTTTTTTGATTTTTTATAAGGATAGGGTATCATTACGTACTAATCCTTCATTTATGCCTAAGGTGGTTTCTAGTGTGGCTTTAAACCAAACTATTCATTTGCCTACTTTTTATGCAGATCCCCAAAATAGGGGGGAAAAAATTTTGCACACTTTAGATGTACACAGGCAGTTGCGTTATTATTTAAGCAGGACTAGGGATTTTAGGCAGTCTCAGCAGTTGTTTGTTTCTTTTGCTTTGAGTTCTCAGGGCAAGCCTGTGTCAAAACAAACTATATCTAAGTGGATTGGGATGTTCTTCGTCTTCCATTGCTGCAGTCCTGACTATTGGGTATAGTCCGCGTCCAGTCGGCCCGAATACCAGAGTATAAGGCTGACGTCGGTCAGGGCGCATTAGACTGACGTCAGTACGTCAGGGTACTAATGCGCATGACCGACGTCATATCCCCAGTCTTTTTTGCCGCATGGTCCGATGCAGAAGCAATTTTGCGAGTGCAGGTTGGCGTACTGAAATATTTCCGAAACCGGAGTTTCAGACCGAAACAGAGTTGGCTAAGTACCCCGTTGGGGAACATTTTGGTTTTTTCTTGCCTCAGTATTTTACCGGATGTCAGAAAAAGTGAATAACTGTATTTCTTGTGGGAAACAGATACCTCATAGGGATTATCATACCTTGTGTATACCTTGTTTAGGGCCTGAGCACGACGTTGTTGGTTGCCGCTCTTGTGCTAGGTTTAACAAACGCACTATTAAGAGGAGGTTAGACTGTGCCAGGTTAGTGTTTGGGAAGCGTTGTAATTATAAGATGCCGCCGGATGTTCCGGCGCCCGCTTCCAAGAAGCGCAAGGATAAAACAGTGAAGCCTAGGGTTGAGGAACCGGCAGTCCCGGACGTCGGTTCTTTAGAAGGCTCAGTGGAGCCGGAGGTTTTGCCAGGAGTTTCCATGGAGTCCCAGGCAGAAACTATACTCTTACAGGATGTGCCTTCTCAGGAGGTAGGCCAGGCTGAGGGGGCTTCTCAGGTGACTGTTCTTCCCTCTCTTCCCAAGGTAGTTAGAGCTTCTCCTTCTGTTACCAAAACTTCTTTAAGAGGTAGGCCTACTTCAGCTTCAGGGGGGGCTTCTCCTAGCATTTCGGGTTCTGTACCTAAGAAACATATGCTTAAAATGGCAGAAGATTTGATTACTATGATTAGGGGTTCTATGCCCCCGCCTGATAAGAGGCCTAGGGTGGAACCGGAGTTTGATAGTTTTGAACAGTGTTCAGAGGCTTCAGAATCTTCTGTGGAAGATATGCAGGAGTATCCCACTTATTCTGATTCTGATGTGGATGATTCCACTCCTACAGCTTCTCCGCCTGAGGATTTCTCATTTTCAGAGACTTTGCATTCTATGAGGGAGCACTTTAAATGGGAAGGCCAGGATTACTCTGACTCCAGGAAAAGGCTTAGGGAGTTCTTGTTTTTACCCCAGCATAGGCCTTTAGCTATTCCTCCTGTGTTGAATGTGGTGGAAGATGTTTTTGCAGAGGCTTCCCTGAACCCTGATTCTTTGCCTCCTGCTCCTGTTAAGCCTGATAGGTATTATAGGGTGCCCGAAGCTCATAAATATTTGTTTAAGAGTCCTAGGGCGGACCCAGAAACTATTTCTCAAGGGCCTAAGGGTGTTAAGGCTTCTGTGGTTAAAAATCCTGTTCCCACTGATAAAGAGGCAAGGGCTTTGGATAGGTGGGGTAAGAAAGTGTATACTTCTTCCACTCTAGCCATGAGAGCTTTGAATTGTCAAGTTTCACATGCTAAAATATCAGAATTATCTCCTTTCACAATTGAAATCTAAGGTGGATGCTTTGGCGGAAGGTATTGAGTGTAAAGAGTTGCTGGATTTGGTTCATGTGTCTGAACAAGTGGGTAAGCATTCTTTGCAATGTGGTTTTGATGCTGTACAGGCCTCCTCGAGGGTGGCTGCTACCAGTTCTGTTCTTCGCAGGCATGCCTGGTTGAAGGATCAGAATTTAGCTGAGCATGTTAAGACACGGATTTTAGATGCTCCTTTACAGTCTGATGTGTTTGGATCACCTGTGGAAGCAGTTTTGAAGAAAATGGAGGACAAAGCTAAGTCTATGCAAACTGTTAAAGATTTTTTGCAGGTGCAGCCACCGAAGTTTAGTAGAAATTGGCCTGCTAAGGGGTGGACATATCCTGCTTATGATTCTCAGTCTAGGGGTAGGTCTAGACGTGGTAGGGGCAGGGCTCAAGGTTCTTTTAGGCCTAGAACAGGGAGTTCACCTGCTCAGACTTCTGGTGAGGGCAGGGGTCAGTCCTTTCAGAACAGACCCAATGACCTGTCTTTTCAGCTGCCAGCAGATTCATGTTTGGCAGCTCCTTTAGGAGGAAGACTGTCTCTTTTCAAAGAAAATTGGGATTTAATTACTCAAGACAAATGGGTGTTGGATATCATTCACCACGGTTACAGATTTTATTTCCATACAATGCCCCCTTTCAAAGGCATGCCAGACGTTCCTCCTCCACAAAGAAAAGAGGCTCACAAGCAAGTTTCTCAGTTACTTCACATAGGGGCCATTCAGCCAGTCCCTGTATCAGAAAGGGGCCTAGGATTTTATTCTCGCCTGTTCCTTGTACCAAAGAAGGGAAACACGTGGAGACCAATTTTGGATTTATCTATCCTCAACACTTATCTGGACATTCCCAAGTTCAAGATGTTGACGTTACAACAGCTTTTACCTCTGCTGGGCAAAAATCACTGGATGGTAACTTTAGATCTCAAAGAAGCTTACCTTCATGTGCCTATAAGGCTAAGTTGCAGGAAGTATCTGCGGTTTCGAGCTGGAAATTCTCATTATCAGTTCTCTGCATTGCCCTTTGGCTTATCTACTGCCCAGAGTATTCACAAAGGTTCTGGCTCCAGTGATAGCTTATTTCAGGCTTCAAGGAATTCAAATCTATCCTTACTTGGACGACTGCCTGATTCTGGCTCAAGAAAAGAAGTTCTTCTACAGCACCTGGAATATGTTATCGCAGTGCTAAGATGCCTAGGGTATTCTGTGAACGAAATAAAGTCCAGTCTAGTACCCTCTCAAGACATGTGCTTTCTGGGTGTGAGACTGAATACAGCAGCCCAGATGGCCTTTTTAACCCCGGACAAACAAAAGAGTCTGTCACTTTACTTCCATCAACTATCTCATCAGTCCGTGCTGACTGCAAGGACAGTCCTTCAAGCATTAGGGTTCATGGCATCTTGTATTCTGGTGCTTCCCAATGCCAAACTGCATATGAGGAAGTTACAATGGTATCTCAAAATGTATGGACACAGCACTGCCAGGATTTGGACACTGTCATTCAAATAATACCTTGCCTTCAAAAGAATTCTTGTGGTGGGCTCAGGAATGTCACCTAAACAAGGGACTCTCTGTGACCCGCCAGAGGCAAGTCAGATCTTGACGACAGATGCCTCGGACATTGCTTGGGAGCTCATCTAAATGGAAAGTGGATACAAGACAAGTGGCCTGCCAGACTACAGCATCTACATATCAACATGAAAGAGATGTTAGCAGTCCAGTTTGCATTAATGGCTTTCAAGGAGTTACTTCTTCCAGGGCAGGTGTTGATTCTAACAGACAACACAACTGTCATGTGGTACATCAACAAGCAAGGGGGAACACATTCTTATCCTCTATGCAGGCAAGCAATGATTTTATGGGAGACTGCGCTAAGCCTGCAACTAACTCTTCAGGCAAGGTTTCTGCCAGGAGCACAGAACTCCTTAGCAGATGTGTTAAGCAGACAAATCATGGATCCCCACGAGTGGAAACTGGATCTTCATGTATTTCAGAAACTGACAGTGTCATGGGGAACTCCAGACATAGATCTGTTCGCTTCTCCACTAAACCACCAGCTGCCAAAGTATTGCACAAAGGGGTTTCATCACACAGCTTGGAAAGTGGATGCTCTGTCTTTCAGTTGGAAAAACCTTCATGTGTATGCCTTTCCACCTCTACCTCTTCTTCCAAAGGTACTGTTAAAGGTCAGACAAGACAGGCCAAGGATGATTTTGATAGCTCCAGACTGGCCTCGCCAACACTGGTACCCTCTACTACGGAGTCTGGTAAAGAAGCCTCCATGGCCTTTACCTCTGATTCCTCATCTGTTATCTCAGAAGGACGGTCATTTGCTCAATGTCAAGCTACACTCTCTTCATCTAACAGCTTGGCATATTCTGTGTTAAAACACAGTAGGTCTCAACTTCCTCAACAAGTTTTAAATGTGATTATGGAAGCCAGAAGTCCTAGTACAAGGAAAGTGTATGCAGAAAAATGGAAGAGATTTTTATTTTGGAGTACAGCAAAGAATTTGGAGATTTCTGAGCCTAATTTGAGTGTGGCTCTTCAATATCTTACTGAATTATTGGACAAAGGTTTGTCCTTCTCTTCCATAAAGATTCATGCTGCAGCAATTTCAGCTCACTATGATTGTGACCCACCTTTGTTTTCGCATCCTTTGTTCAAGCAGTTTCTTAGAGGGGCAAAGAATATAAGACCCCACGAGAGCTCCTACTCCTGCTTGGGATCTCAATTTTGTGTTGGAAAAACTTACTCTACAACCTTTTGAGCCTGCAGCTACTGCTGAATTGAAATACTTGTCATGGAAGACTGCTTTTCTGTTGGCTATTACTTCTGCAAGAAGGGTGTCTGAGTTGCAGGCCCTTATGGCAGTAGAGCCCTTTTGATTTTCCATAAGGATAGGGTATCATTACGCACTAATCCTTCTTTATGCCTAAGGTGGTTTCTAGTGTGGCTTTAAACCAAACTATTCATTTGCCTACTTTTTGCAGATCCTCAAAATAAAGGGGAAAAGATTTTGCACACTTTAGATGTACACAGGCAATTGCTTATTTAAGCAGGACTAAGGATTTTAGGCAGTCTCAGCAGTTGTTTGTTTCTTTTGCTTTGAGTTCTCAGGGCAAGCCTGTGTCAAAACAAACTATTTCTAGGTGGATTGGCTTTTGCATTGCATTTTGTTATTCCCATCATGGCAAGGAGATTCCAGCTGGGATTAGGCCTCATTCCACCAGGGCTACTGCCACTTCAACAGCATTTCTAAGGGGTGGCAACTAAGGATATTTTGGAAGCAGCTACTTGGAGTTCAGTGCATACTTTCTCTAAGCATTATCACCTTCCTATCTACTCTAAGTCTAGGGCTGGTTTTGCCACAGCTGTTTTGCAGGGCATGTTGTCAGCTCCTACTTCTTTGTAATTTGCCAGCCTCCCTTACCTCTGCTTTGGGATTCTACCCAATAGTCAGGACTGCAGCAATGGAAGACGAAGAACATAGTACAGTTTTGTACCTACCATAAATGTAGATGTTCGAGGATTCCATTGCTGCAGTCCAATTTACCCTCCCTCCTTCCCCTCTGTATTTAGGGGTGGTTGTGTAGGTGAGTTTACATGCTTATATTTCTGTATATTTTGTTGTATATATTGTACATGTTTTTGGTGCAGGTTTTTTGGGACTTGTCTTTTTAGGGTCTTCTGACATCTGGGGCAAGAAAAGACTGAGGATATGACGTCGGTCATGCGCATTAGTACCCTGACGTACTGACGTCAGTCTAATGCGCCCTGACCGACGTCAGCCTTATACTCTGGTATTCGGGCCGACTGGACGCGGACTATACCCAATAGTCAGGACTGCAGCAATGGAATCCTCGAACATCTACATTTATGGTAGGTACAAAACTGTACTTTTTGCATTGCATTCTGTTACTCCCATCATGGCAAGGAGATTCCAGCTGGGATTAGGCCTCATTCCACTAGGGCTACTGCCACTTCAACAGCATTTCTAAGGGGGGTGGCAACCAAGGATATTTTGGAGGCAGCTACTTGGAGTTCAGTGCATACTTTCTCCAAGCATTACCACCTTCCTCTCTATTCTAAATCCAGGGCTGGTTTTGCCACTGCTGTGTTGCAGGGCATTTTGGCAGCTCCTGCTTCATTATAGTTTAGCCATCCTCCCTTACCTCTGCTTTGGGATTCTACCCAAGTGTTAGGACTGCAGCAATGTGAGATGAAGAACATAGTACAGTTTTGTACCTACCATAAATGTAGATGTTCGAAGATCCACATTGCTGCAGTCCAATTTACCCTCCCTCCTTCCCCTCTGTGTTTAGGGGTGGTTGTGTGGGTGGAGTTCTATTTTTGTAAATGTGTATATATTGTACATATATTAGGTACAGGAGTGTTTGGTGTTTTTTGGTTTGGGCCTTATCTTTTTAGGGTCTTCTGACATCTGGGGCAAGAAAAGACTGAGGATATGACGTCTGTCATGCGCATTTGTACCCTGACGTCCTGATGTCAGACAAATGCGCCTTGACCGACATCAGCCTTATACTTTGGTATTCGGGCCGACTGGACAGCGGACTACACCCAAGTGTTAGGACTGCAGCAATGTGGATCTTCGAACATCTACATTTATGGTAGGTACAAAACTGTACTTTTCTGCTACAGTTAGCATGGAACACCCCCCCCGGGTCTATTCGAACCCATTCCACTAGGGCAGCCTCTACTTCCACATCATTCCTCAGAGGAGTTCCCACCAAGGACATCCTGGAAGCTGCAACGTGGACTTGTCCATACCTTTACCAAGCATTGCCACCTACCTCTATTTTCTAAGGCAAGGGCAGGGTTTGCCTCTGCAGTTCTGAATGGCATGCTGAACCCATTCCTAGGTCTCTTACTGAGCCCTACCCACCCCTCTTCTCAGCTTTTGGAATCCTCCTACAGGTGATGTCTGCAACAGTGAAACACGAGCATAGTACAGTTGTATACACTTACCATAAATGTAGATTGGTGTATTCACTGTTGCAGTCCTGGTTTCCCACCCTCCTTTCCCCCTTGTATCTTCTCACTTTAGGGAGACATAAATTTCTAACAGTGGATTTTAGCCACCAGGACCACTTCACCTTATTTACTTGGGCCTCTGGTTAGGGCAAGAAAAACTGATGTAATAATGTCTGCTGCTTTTCTTTATAGTACTGACGGCCTGACGTCAGCCAGCAAGCGATAGCAGCTGATGCAGAAAAACATTAGGCTCTGGTATTCAGGCCGGCCGAGGGGTACTACAGCAGGGAATAACCCACAGGTAATGACTGCAACAGTGAATACACTCTTAACATCTAGATTTATGGTAAGTGTACACAACTGCACTTTCTCATAGGGCACTATGTTGTGAAGAGTGAGCATCTGTAAATCACATATGTACATTATGCCTTGCACGTAGGACATATGACACCGGGAAGGTGCAAAGGCTTTGATATGCTGGCCAGTCATTAGTCTGTCCCCTACAAGATATATCCCAAGTTGAAAAATACTGCAGCAACTGCACCCACAATTACCTCCATACCATCATGCACCCACTTCAAAACTTTACCAAAAGCGCACCTAAAAACATGCTGGCTATGCCCTTGCAACTCCCACTCTCTCACCCACCCCATCCAACCACTACCTTTCTTTCCACTCCACTAACTACCTTGATTATAGCAAGCTCAGATGCTCATAAGCCTAGTACTTATTATACAGCAGGAACTTATTGTAACATTTGTTAATGTATGTTAAATATGTTGTAAGTAATTGCTATGTTAATTGTTGATCGCTATATAATCCAATGTAACTACTGTCTATTAACTGTGGAGCTTTTCTCCCTGGGCCTCCGCTGAAAATGGACCTACGTCCAGTCTTGACACTCCCGGTCAACAAATATAAATAAATAATAGTGGGACCTCTACTGTTGTGATAAGTTCTTGGACAGCTGTACTTTCTCCTGCAGTTGGACATTTTTGAAGAGATCACCACAGAACTGAAGGCAAAACTAGCCACGTATCCAGTCTGCCGTAAAAGTGGACAAATTCCATATGTTTATGGAAAGCTGGGGGGGACCTGGTTTTGGAAACTTGTAATTGCTAAATGGAAGAGTATGTTCTTCATGTTTCACTGTTGCAGTCTGACTCCTGATACTTTACCCCCTGCTCAAAGGAAACAAGACCGGTACTAAAGTGTCTGACTCTCGAATTTTGTTTACAAAAATCCTACTGCTGACCCAGAGGTCATTTCCCAAGGGCCTAAAGGTATCAAAGCAACTACAGCTAAGAATCCCACCCCTTCGGACAGGGATTCCCGAGCTTTAGACAGATGGGGTAAAAAAGTATACACCTCTGCAACTCCAACTATTAGGGCATTGAATTGCCAGTTTCACATGTTGAAATATCAGCAACATATTATGGAACTTAAACAAAAATGATCTACCTTTGCAGATAGTTCAAAAAATAATTACAGGAGCTTATGCATTCTGCAAGCCAAGGCAGCAAGCATACCTTGCAATGTGGGAAGTCTATGCAGACAGTCAAATATTTTTTGCAGGTGCAGCCTCCAAGAATTCAGTAGGCATTGCCCCTCGAAACATTGGTCTTTTCCAGCCCCCTCAAGGCCATCTCAGACTAGACCCAGGGGAAAATGACCCCCACCCCCAGATTAGTCTCAGGGTATGCAGAGATCTAAGCAATGGAGTACCTGCACTTCTAAAATGGGGAGTGCTAAGCCACCCCCTTAAGGAAATTCAGAATGACTTCTCAACTCCACTCCTCACCTCTGCCCAATTGCTCGTGCCCCTAAGAGGAAAACTTGCCCACCATGCAAAAAACTGGACCTCCATCACCAAATACCAATGGGTCCTCAGCATTGTATCCCATGGATACAAATTTTACTTCCACACATTGCCAATCCCGAAAGAGTTCCCAGACTTTCCTCCAAAGTAGTGGGCAGAGGCACTAAAAGTTCAATCTCTGCTCTCCATAAGGGCAATTCAGCCTGTGCCTGCAGAACAAATAGGTCAAGGGTTTTATTCCAGACTTTTCCTGGTACCCAGAAAAGAGGGCACTTGGTGCCCAATCCTAGATCTTTCTATTCTAAACACTTTCCTGGTGGTACCAGAATTTAAAATGCTCGACCTTCAACTTCTTCCAATGCTGTCCAAAAAGGCCTGGTTAGCCACCCTAGACCTAAAAGAAGCCTATCTGCACATCCTATCAGGGAATCCTGCAGGAAATATCTAGGTTTCAGGGCAGGATCTATGCATTATCAGTTCTCTGCACTTCCCTTTGTCTTACCCACTGCTCCCAGAGTCCTCACAAAATGCCTGGCTCCAGCCATTGCCTGTTGCAGACAACGATTCAAATATACCCTTACTTGAACGATTGCCTGATTCAGGCAGTCGGAAAAAGCTGTTGCAACACCTGACATTTGTAAAGAACCTTCTGACCTCTTGGGGTACATCAATTAAAAGAAATCAAATCTATTCCCCAGGAAAAGGATTGTATTCCTGGGACCAAGCTTGGACACAGCATCCCAGACGGCATTCCTTACTACAGAAAAGCAGGCTTATCTAATAGGCTACTTCACTCAAATGGCCACCAGAACCCAGCTATCCGTAAGGAAAATTCTGCAGGCTCCAGGGTTCATGGCCTCTTGCATTCTACTAATTACATATGCCAGACTGCTTATGAGGAAACTTCAGTGGTACTTAAGTCTTTGGTGCCAACATTCTCAGGACCTGGAAACCATCATACATGTCATACCTTGTCTAAGGACAGAGTTTCTTTGGTGGGCAACAGCATGCAACCACAACAAGGGGCTTTCCTTTACACAACCCCATGCCACCCAGACCCTAACCACAGATGCATCCGACTATGCCTGGGGGGCACATCTGGGCAACAAGTGCATTCAGGGCCACTGTAGCCCAAGTCAAATTCATCTGCACATCAAGCAAAAAGATGCTAGCTGCTCAGGACTCTCTAGACAGCTTTCAGATCCCTACTCTCACCAGGGCCCCTGCTAAGAAATAGTCAACACCACAGTTATGGGGTACATCAACAAGCAGGGGGGGAACCCACTCTTACCACTCTGCAGGCTAGCAATGACACTGTGGAACACTGCCTTGGCCATGCATATTCATCTGCAAGCTCAATTCCTGCCAGGCAAACAAAACTCTCTGGCAGACTACTTGAGCAGAAATCTCAGACCCACACGAGTGGCAATTAGACCCCAGCACTTTCAGCCTGCTAACCCAAAAATGGTGGATCCCGGAGGTGGACCTTTTGCCTCCCCCTACAATCACCAGATCAGCAAATTCTGCCCCAGGACACCTCACAGCAAGGCCTGGAAAGTGGATGCCCTATCCTTCCAGTGGTTAAACCTCTCAATCTATGCTTCCCCCTCTGCCTCCTCTTACAAGAGCATTACTCAAGATAAGACAGGACAGACCAAGAGCAATTCTGATTACCCCAGACTGGCCATGGCAGCATTTGTACCCACTACTGTGCAGCCAGTCACCGGTGCCACCATGGCACCTACCTCAGATCCCAACCATCCTAACTCAGCAGGAGGGACAAATCTTGCATCTGCAGCTGCAAACCCTAAACCTTGCAGCCTGGCTTATTGGATTCTCCCCCAGTGACCAGCCAAACAAGCAGGTACTGGACGTAATTCTTGAAGCCAGAAGACCCAGTACAAGGAAATCCTATGCTAAGTGGAAAAGGTATTGTTCCTGGATTCAGTCTAAAGGAGCAGACACAGCACTGCCCTCCTCATCTCTAATCCTGGATTACCTAGCACTGGCCCTCTTTATCTCTAATCCTGGATTACCTAGCACTGACCCTCCTTACCTCTAATCCTGGATTACCTAGCACTGACCCTCCTTACCTCTAATCCTGGATTTACCTAGCACTGACCCTCCTTACCTCTAATCCTGGATTTACCTAGCACTGGCCCTCCTTGCCTCTAATCCTGGATTTACCTAGCACTGGCCCTCCTTGCCTCTAATCCTGGATTTACCTAGCACTGGCCCTCCTTGCCTCTAATCCTGGATTACCTAGCACTGGCCCTCCTTACCTCTAATCCTGGATTACTTTAGCAGATCTACTCCACAGAGGCCTTTCCTTCTCTTCCATTAAGATCCATGCCTCTGCCGTCTCTGCTCATTACAACACTGAGCAACCTCTCTTCTCTCACCCAGTCATTAAACAGTTCCTGAGAGGGGCCAACAGTTTAAGGCCACCAAGGAGAGCACTCACCCCTGCTTGGAATCTTAACTGTGTACTGGAAAAGCTCGCGCTCCCCCCCCCCCTCCACTTGAGCCTGCAGTGTTAAAATTATTTTGGAAAACAGCCTTGCTTCTGGCCATCACTTCAGCTAGAAGTGTCTGAGCTACAAGCACTTATGGCTGTGGAAGCCTTCATTATTTTTCATGCTGACTGGATCTCCCGCAGAACAAACCCTACTTTTATGCCTAAAGTGGTGTCCAGTGTAGCTCTCAACCAATCTGTCCATTTGCCAACCTTCTTTCCTAATCCTCAAAATAAAGGGGAAAGGATCCTGCACTGTTTAGATGTGCATAGACAGCTCAGATTCTACCTTGACAGGACTAAGCCCTTCAGGAAATCTGACCAGTTACTAGTCAGCTTTGCACCAGGGGCAAAGGGCAAGGCCATATCTAACCAAACTATTTCCAAATGGGTAGCACACTGTATCCATTTCTGTTACAAACACCATTGGAAACCAACCCCTCAGGGGGTCGGAACACATTCCACTAGGGCAACTTCTACCTCCTACAGCATTCCTCAGGGGAGTCCCTACCAGGGACATTCTGGAAGCTGCTACCTGGAGTTCTGTTCATACCTTCACGAAGCATGACCACCTATCTTTTCCAAATCCAGGGCGGGTTTTGCAACAGCAGTCCTGCAGGGCATACTAGCCAGCCTCAATTCTTCTTGACTGCCTGCACCCATTCTTCAGCTTTGGGAATCAACCCAAGTGTGATGACTGCAACAGTGAAACACTAAGAACATAGTACAGTTGTGTACACCATAAATGTAGAGGTTAGTGTATTCACCGTTTCAGTCCTTGTTTCCCACCCTCCAGCCCTTTTCTCCCCCCCCCCCCCTTCTCTAGTTCTATTACTCGCCCTTTACAGGGCTATTGGTATTTACTTTTTACGAGGTGGTGTTTTTTTTCCACCATAACTTAACTCCCTATTTGGGGGGCTCCTGACATTTGGGGCAAGAAAAACTGATGCAATGGCATCTGCTGCCTGTTTTTATACCCCTGACAACCTGACGTCTGTCCTGGAGCGACAGCAACCGCATAAATACTAATTCTCTGGTATTTGGGCAGACTTGAGGGCTACCTGCAGGCAGATGACCCGACTTGAGGGCTGCAATAGTGAATACACCCTAACATCTACATTTGTGTACACAACTGTACTTTTCTAATACCTATCCAACCTCTTGCAGTTGAATTGGCTTAATTCTCAGTTAAGGTACATTTGTCTGCGGTTTGTGTAATTTCATGGGTTGGGTGTTGGCATGGTCAAAATGTTTACTTCACTGAGACGAGATGCAAGGTTTGATCCTCACCTTTTGAGGGAAATTGGCTAGGTTTAAAATTGCGCACAGGGGCAGCTAGAATAGTACTTGTCTGCCCTCCTATAAGACCCCCCCCCATTACCCTCTTTGTTACATATCTAAAATTTCTCTGAGGGGCTGTCTATCTAAGGCCTCCTGGAAGACCTGTGATTCCTGCGATTTAGTGCCAAAAGAAGCTAAACAAGAGACCCCTTTTGAATCTAACTACAGTCAAATTTTTAACTGCCTCATCACATCGATCTTTAAGTTCTGATCTTTCCAAGAGCCCATCTTGGTCTTGAATAGGGAAGTCCAATCCTTCCTTTATGCCATTAAGAGTTGACCTTTTAATGAGGCTATCATGTTTGCAAGTCTCTCCCCATAATACACGATCTGAATTCCTTGTCACGCTGCCCTCAAACCAGCAATTATTGTTTTGAGACGTGTTTATACTATACTTCTCTGGCTACACTGCCTGCATTTCTTTTTGATTTGGAGGTTGTGGCCTTAGCCTGAGTTTGCTAGTTCTCATGCAGCACCTGTGGTCACTTGAGTTTTGAGACTCCTGCCTTAGATGTTCACAAGCAGTTGAAGTAGTAGCGTAGAACAAGGGACTCGAGGAAGACTACATTTTTAATGCTGCTAGTAAGGAAGGAAGGGGACCGGGTCTTGAAACAGATTATTCCTAAATAGCTAGCTCACTAGCTTACTGTTTAGTACTCTGCCTATGGGGAGACATTGGCTCGTATGTGATTCTAGTGTGGAATGTGATCTTGCTTTCTGTTGGCAAAAACTTGCCCAAAAGCTAGATTGCAACATGCCCTGATGAGCATTTAACAAGATCCCAAAAGTCCTAAAAAGGTTCAGGCCATTTTCTAGTCTGCTTGAGATTTCTTTACCTGATTATAGCTATTACTTCATTGTTCCAAATATGCATAGCACTACTCTCAGACTAGATCCTTGTCATACCACACTCGCTCTTGTCTAACATTCATGGGTCCAGTCCTCTTCTAGATGCCCTTGCTATTTGGGCGATTAGGAGGTATTGATTGCTGCTGTCCACAAAAAGGTGTACTGATCATGATCAGCCTGTCTCAAACTTCCTTTGCAGGCACGTCTTGAGAAAGTACCGCATCTTCAGCTGGACTTATTTGAAAGGTAAAAAATCTGTGGTCCTTTCCCATCTGTATTTTGTTCCAGACAGTCTTGTAACTGCTGTGACTAGTCTTAACTCTTTTTCAAAAGAGGTCAATCCTGAATATGTAAGTAGGCTCCATGGCACAGTATTGACATTGCTGCATCACAGCACTTGCTTTTCCTGCCCTCTCTGCTGAGTACCATGTCTGCTGTCTACACGTTCCATGTGGGTATTTGCTTGCATATGGGGTTTTTGCTACGTGTTCTGTGCATTAGGTGGAATAAAGGTTGATCCAAGTTGCCCATGGGTGTGTTGAAAGGGGTGGTCGTGTTGGGTGGGGGGATATTGGGGTGTATCTGTGTGAGGGACGGACACCTAATCGGTGATTTACTTTGACTTTCATACACATTATGTGCATATGCCATTACAATTTCTAATTCATGTATGAGCAGCAGAAACCATTCCATCTTTTTGTCCAAGATGGTGCTTTACAGATGTTCTTCGTCTTCCATTGCTGCAGTCCTGACTATTGGGTATAGTCCGCGTCCAGTCGGCCCGAATACCAGAGTATAAGGCTGACGTCGGTCAGGGCGCATTAGACTGACGTCAGTACGTCAGGGTACTAATGCGCATGACCGACGCCATATCCTCAGTCTTTTTTGCCGCATGGTCCGATGCAGAAGCAATTTTGCGAGTGCAGGTTGGCGTACTGAAATATTTCCGAAACCGGAGTTTCAGACCGAAACAGAGTTGGCTAAGTACTCCGTTGGGGAACATTTTGGTTTTTCTTGCCTCAGTATTTTACCGGATGTCAGAAAAAGTGAATAACTGTATTTCTTGTGGGAAACAGATACCTCATAGGGATTACCATACCTTGTGTATACCTTGTTTAGGGCCTGAGCACGACGTTGTTGGTTGCCGCTCTTGTGCTCGGTTTAACAAACGCACTATTAAGAGGAGGTTAGACTGTGCCAGGTTAGTGTTTGGGAAGCGTTGCAATTATAAAATGCCGTCGGATGTTCCGACGCCCGCTTCCTCCAAGAAGCGCAAGGATAAAACAGTGAAGCCTAGGGTTGAGGAACCGGCAGTCCCGGACGTCGGTTCTTTAGAAGGCTCAGTGGAGCCGGAGGTTTTGCCAGGAGTTTCCATGGAGTCCCAGGCAGAAACTATACTCTTACAGGATGTGCCTTCTCAGGAGGTAGGCCAGGCTGAGGGGGCTTCTCAGGTGACTGTTCTTCCCTCTCTTCCCAAGGTAGTTAGAGCTTCTCCTTCTGTTACCAAAACTTCTTTAAGAGGTAGGCCTAGTTCAGCTTCTGTGGGGGCTTCTCCTAGCATTTCGGGTTCTGTACCTAAGAAACATATGCTTAAAATGGCAGAAGATTTGATTACTATGATTAGGGGTTCTATGCCCCCGCCTGATAAGAGGCCTAGGGTGGAACCGGAGTTTGATAGTTTTGAACAGTGTTCAGAGGCTTCAGAATCTTCTGTGGAAGATATGCAGGAGTATCCCACTTATTCTGATTCTGATGTGGATGATTCCACTCCTACAGCTTCTCCGCCTGAGGATTTCTCATTTTCAGAGACTTTGCATTCTATGAGGGAGCACTTTAAATGGGAAGGCCAGGATTACTCTGACTCTAGGAAAAGGCTTAGGGAGTTCTTGTTTTTACCCCAGCATAGGCCTTTAGCTATTCCTCCTGTATTGAATGTGGTGGAAGATGTTTTTGCAGAGGCTTCCCTGAACCCTGATTCTTTGCCTCCTGCTCCTGTTAAGCCTGATAGGTATTATAGGGTGCCCGAAGCTCATAACTATTTGTTTAAGAGTCCTAGGGCGGACCCAGAAACTATTTCTCAAGGGCCTAAGGGTGTTAAGGCTTCTGTGGTTAAAAATCCTGTTCCCACTGATAAAGAGGCAAGGGCTTTGGATAGGTGGGGAAAGAAAGTGTATACTTCTTCCACTCTAGCCATGAGAGCTTTGAATTGTCAGTTTCACATGCTAAAATATCAGAATTATCTCCTTTCACAATTGAAATCTAAGGTGGATGCTTTGGCGGAAGGTATTGAGTGTAAAGAGTTGCTGGATTTGGTTCATGTGTCTGAACAAGTGGGTAAGCATTCTTTGCAATGTGGTTTTGATGCTGTACAGGCCTCCTCGAGGGTGGCTGCTACCAGTTCTGTTCTTCGCAGGCATGCCTGGTTGAAGGATCAGAATTTAGCTGAGCATGTTAAGACACGGATTTTGGATGCTCCTTTACAGTCTGATGTGTTGTTTGGATCACCTGTGGAAGCAGTTTTAAAGAAAATGGAGGACAAAGCTAAATCTATGCAAACTGTTAAAGATTTTTTGCAGGTGCAGCCACCGAAGTTTAGTAGAAATTGGCCTGCTAAGGGGTGGACATATCCTGCTTATGATTCTCAGTCTAGGGGTAGGTCTAGACGTGGTAGGGGCAGGGCTCAAGGTTCTTTTAGGCCTAGAACAGGGAGTTCACCTGCTCAGACTTCTGGTGAGGGCAGGGGTCAGTCCTTTCGTAAACAGACCCAATGACCTGTCTTTTCAGCTGCCAGCAGATTCACGTTGGCAGCTCCTTTAGGAGGAAGACTGTCTCTTTTCAAAGAAAATTGGGATTTAATTACTCAAGACAAATGGGTGTTGGATATCATTCACCACGGTTACAGATTTTATTTCCATACAATGCCCCTTTTCAAAGGCATGCCAGACGTTCCTCCTCCACAAAGAAAAGAGGCTCACAAGCAAGTTTCTCAGTTACTTCACATAGGGGCCATTCAGCCAGTCCCTGTATCAGAAAGGGGCCTAGGATTTTATTCTCGCCTGTTCCTTGTACCAAAGAAGGGAAACACGTGGAGACCAATTTTGGATTTATCTATCCTCAACACTTATCTGGACATTCCCAAGTTCAAGATGTTGGACGTTACAACAGCTTTTACCTCTGCTGGGCAAAAATCACTGGATGGTAACTTTAGATCTCAAAGAAGCTTACCTTCATGTGCCTATAAGGCTAAGTTGCAGGAAGTATCTGCGGTTTCGAGCTGGAAATTCTCATTATCAGTTCTCTGCATTGCCCTTTGGCTTATCTACTGCAGAGTATTCACAAAGGTTCTGGCTCCAGTGATAGCTTATTTCAGGCTTCAAGGAATTCAAATCTATCCTTACTTGGACGACTGCCTGATTCTGGCTCAAGAAAAAGAAGTTCTTCTACAGCACCTGGAATATGTTATCGCAGTGCTAAGATGCCTAGGGTATTCTGTGAACGAAATAAAGTCCAGTCTAGTACCCTCTCAAGACATGTGCTTTCTGGGTGTGAGACTGAATACAGCAGCCCAGATGGCCTTTTTAACCCCGGACAAACAAAAGAGTCTGTCACTTTACTTCCATCAACTATCTCATCAGTCCGTGCTGACTGCAAGGACAGTCCTTCAAGCATTAGGGTTCATGGCATCTTGTATTCTGGTGCTTCCCAATGCCAAACTGCATATGAGGAAGTTACAATGGTATCTCAAAATGTATGGACACAGCACTGCCAGGATTTGGACACTGTCATTCAAATAATACCTTGCCTTCAAAAGAATTCTTGTGGTGGGCTCAGGAATGTCACCTAAACAAGGGACTCTCTGTGACCCGGCCAGAGGCAAGTCAGATCTTGACGACAGATGCCTCGGACATTGCTTGGGAGCTCATCTAAATGGAAAGTGGATACAAGACAACTGGCCTGCCAGACTACAGCATCTACATATCAACATGAAAGAGATGTTAGCAGTCCAGTTTGCATTAATGGCTTTCAAGGAGTTACTTCTTCCAGGGCAGGTGTTGATTCTAACAGACAACACAACTGTCATGTGGTACATCACCAAGCAAGCGGGAACACATGCTTATCCTCTATGCAGGCAAGCAATGATTTTATGGGAGACTGCGCTAAGCCTGCAACTAACTCTTCAGGCAAGGTTTCTGCCAGGAGCACAGAACTCCTTAGCAGATGTGTTAAGCAGACAAATCATGGATCCCCACAGTGGAAACTGGATCTTCATGTATTTCAGAAACTGACAGTGTCATGGGGAACTCCAGACATAGATCTGTTCGCTTCTCCACTAAACCACCAGCTGCCAAAGTATTGCACAAAGGGGTTTCATCACACAGCTTGGAAAGTGGATGCTCTGTCTTTCAGTTGGAAAAACCTTCATGTGTATGCCTTTCCACCTCTACCTCTTCTTCCAAAGGTACTGTTAAAGGTCAGACAAGACAGGCCAAGGATGATTTTGATAGCTCCAGACTGGCCTCGCCAACACTGGTACCCTCTACTACGGAGTCTGGTAAAGAAGCCTCCATGGCCTTTACCTCTGATTCCTCATCTGTTATCTCAGAAGGACGGTCATTTGCTCAATGTCAAGCTACACTCTCTTCATCTAACAGCTTGGCATATTCTGTGTTAAAACACAGTAGGTCTCAACTTCCTCAACAAGTTTTAAATGTGATTATGGAAGCCAGAAGTCCTAGTACAAGGAAAGTGTATGCAGAAAAATGGAAGAGATTTTTATTTTGGAGTACAGCAAAGAATTTGGAGATTTCTGAGCCTAATTTGAGTGTGGCTCTTCAATATCTTACTGAATTATTGGACAAAGGTTTGTCCTTCTCTTCCATAAAGATTCATGCTGCAGCAATTTCAGCTCACTATGATTGTGACCCACCTTTGTTTTCGCATCCTTTGTTCAAGCAGTTTCTTAGAGGGGCAAAGAATATAAGACCCCACGTAGAGCTCCTACTCCTGCTTGGGATCTCAATTTTGTGTTGGAAAAACTTACTCTACAACCTTTTGAGCCTGCAGCTACTGCTGAATTGAAATACTTGTCATGGAAGACTGCTTTTCTGTTGGCTATTACTTCTGCAAGAAGGGTGTCTGAGTTGCAGGCCCTTATGGCAGTACAGCCCTTTTTGATTTTCCATAAGGATAGGGTATCATTACGTACTAATCCTTCTTTTATGCCTAAGGTGGTTTCTAGTGTGGCTTTAAACCAAACTATTCATTTGCCTACGTTTTTGCAGATCCTCAAAATAAAGGGGAAAAGATTTTGCACACTTTAGATGTACACAGGCAATTGCGTTATTATTTAAGCAGGACTAAGGATTTTAGGCAGTCTCAGCAGTTGTTTGTTTCTTTTGCTTTGAGTTCTCAGGGCAAGCCTGTGTCAAAACAAACTATTTCTAGGTGGATTGGTTTCTGCATTGCATTTTGTTATTCCCATCATGGCAAGGAGATTCCAGCTGGGATTAGGCCTCATTCCACCAGGGCTACTGCCACTTCAACAGCATTTCTAAGGGGTGGCAACTAAGGATATTTTGGAAGCAGCTACTTGGAGTTCAGTGCATACTTTCTCTAAGCATTATCACCTTCCTATCTACTCTAAGTCTAGGGCTGGTTTTGCCACAGCTGTTTTGCAGGGCATGTTGTCAGCTCCTACTTCTTTGTAATTTGCCAGCCTCCCTTACCTCTGCTTTGGGATTCTACCCAATAGTCAGGACTGCAGCAATGGAAGACGAAGAACATAGTACAGTTTTGTACCTACCATAAATGTAGATGTTCGAGGATTCCATTGCTGCAGTCCAATTTACCCTCCCTCCTTCCCCTCTGTATTTAGGGGTGGTTGTGTAGGTGAGTTTACATGTATATATTTCTGTATATATATATTGTTGTATATATTGTACATGTTTTTTGGTGCAGGTTTTTTTGGGACTTGTCTTTTTAGGGTCTTCTGACATCTGGGGCAAGAAAAGACTGAGGATATGGCGTCGGTCATGCGCATTAGTACCCTGACGTACTGACGTCAGTCTAATGCGCCCTGACCGACGTCAGCCTTATACTCTGGTATTCGGGCCGACTGGACGCGGACTATACCCAATAGTCAGGACTGCAGCAATGGAATCCTCGAACATCTACATTTATGGTAGGTACAAAACTGTACTTTACTAAGCAGATTCCAAGAAGATTGCAGTTTTTTTTCCTTACTGGAAGGTGCAGCAGGCCTCTGGCCAGCACCTTGATAGGGCATTCATTAGGAAGGTGTATGTGGTATATACTTAGTAATGTTTGCACTGGACTTCTATTTAACTGAGTTTGAATGCCATTGCTTAACACTATACTCTGGATTTCCACTCATCAGAGCCTGCAGAAAGACCATGTTTAAGAGCCTTCACCCTTTGTCTACCTGCTTTGTGTACAATTTTGGGTAGCCATGCGTTTGTAATTGTCTAACTAGTGATCCTGGAATACGTTCAACCCTTTTTAGACCCTAATGGGGGACACATTCTGTGACTTTTTTTTCCCTCTCCAGATGTATTCTCTGATACAGAAGGACTGAGCTCAAAAGTTGTCAACTTCAGACAAAGCAAGATATAATAGTTTGTTTAGCAATTTTCACAGCTGACTGCAAACATTGACAGTGGAGGTACAGGAAACCAGATGCATTGTTTTACAGTTTCCTATTAAATTGCTGTTGATTCTGGGCTGCAACAAGAGTGTATTTTTAGTGATTAATGAATCTAACCCAGCTGTTGCCTGAGATTACGTAAATGCATGTCTAATCATTTTTTAAGTTTCACCCCTTTTGGCCGATTTTGGTATGGTGCACAGATAGTAAGGGTATCTCGTCCACTTAAATGGACTGATTATATTGCAGCTATTTAGCGATCAGCCTTTTCTATCTTAAATGTCACTCAAATGAAATATAACAAGGATGTGCATTTGTATAGACAAAGAACGTGAGATGGACTGCTGCCCACAGTTTTCCCAGAGTGCTCTGTCCAGAAAGTGCCCTGTTGCCCCACAGGAAGTTATTTGTTGTGTGTACATGTGATCTGTCAGTGTTAGAATTCTCATAATGGCTGCTATTTCTTAACTTTAGCAAGCCTTCATCATAGTTGTCGGCTTAGAATTTTTTTTTGTTTTCTTCTAATCAGTGGCCATGGCATTTGAATTTCAGTATTTTTCTTCACAAGCCCCATAACAATACTTTTTAAAACTGACTTTAATGTTAATTTTCTGCAAGTTATTTTGGCACAACTGCGTGATTTTTCCCAACAGCCATACTTTTCTTTCCAGATGTGGCATACAGTTTGCATTGCATCTGTTTGAAGTGTATATTAGAATGCATGTACATCTGTCCAGTTCTATAGGAGGATAAAGCCTAGACTTGTTTTTTTTTATTATTTCTGGTGACTCTGGCTCAAGTGGCAACACAGGTGCTTGACAAAGCAGACGGGAGGATGGGTATGCCCCTTCTGGGAGGGAAGGTGGCACTAGTCTGTCTGTTCTGGGGCTGCTAACTTTGCTAATCTCTGAACCTGATACTAGTCTTGAGCAGATGGCTGGCTTAGTCAGGCATGAATGGATTATCAAAGCTAGTGAAGTAATTTACACAAGCAGTTGTAAGGCATAAGGCAGTCTGTATGCCCAGATCAGCAGTGAGGGGAGCTGTCAGGAAGAGGATGTTTGCGGTGGTGGGGAGTTTGTGTAACTTCCGATGTTCTTTACTGTTGGTCATCACCTGTGGGTTATCCCTGCTGTGGTAGCCCTTGGCCAGCCTGAATACCAGAGTCGAGTTTTTATGCGTCAGCTGTGGTCATTTGCTGGCTGACGTCAGGTCATCAGTGCTATAAAGGAAGGCAGCCAGCATCATTACATCAGTCTTTCTTGCCGTGGAGCCCTTAGCAAAAGCAGCTAGCAAGTGTGCTGGTCGGCCGCTTGCCGTGGAGCCCTTTGCAAAAGCAGTTAGCAAGTGTGCCGGTCGGTTGCTTCCAGAGTTCGAATTACAGCGTCTAAAGCTAAGTACCCCATTGGCGACCCTTTTTTCTTGCACTAACCGATGTCCGAAAGTTTAAGTCTGCCTGTGGAAAGCACAGACTTCCACTCTTACTGCGTCACTTTAGGCCCAGACCATGATGTCCCCCATTGCTGGTTCTGGGTACTTTTTAACGTGAGGACTATTCTTCGTAGAGCTCTTTTCGTAGCAGGTATTTTTGTCTTCAGTCCGTTTTTCCGAAGTAGCGTCCATCAGCCAACAATCCGTAGACTTTCCAAAAATAGTAAGGATAAAGAAGACCACACAAGGCCAAACCATCCGGCTGCACTGCTAAGCAGGTCATCAGTTCTCCGGAATTCAGTGAGTCGCCTTCGTAGCCCCCGATGCCAGATTCATCCAGTATGCCACAGAAATCATCTTGGTTTTCCGAGCTTTTGGTAGTCTGTCTCTGATGGGTCCGGAGCTGCGACTTTGGCACTGGCTTCCGAGGAGGTCTTTCGCATTACCGAATCTAGACTAAAACCAATGTCTTTTCCTTCAGCTACAGTCTCTCAAACTGATGGATTCTCTCAGGCCTAGAGGCAGGGCCACTCCTAAGAATATTTCCAACAGCAACCATTTTACCACTCCAAACCTAGTGAGAGTAGCCTTTTCCTACTTATGTGAAGAAGCATGCACAAGCAGGTTGTAAAGCATAGGCAGTCCGTATCCCCAGACGAACAGTGAGGGGAGCTGTCAGGAGAGGATGTTTGTGGTGGGGTAGGGGTGTCTGTGTAACTTCGTTCAAGATGGTTCTATCCTGAATGGATTTAAACAAATGGGCTCTAGTCCATTTTGGGGAGGCCGAGTGGTCTGCATATCAAAAGGGGGGGATGCAGAAATTCATGTGTATAGTATGTGGATGTACATTGTTTTTAACCCTGCTGTAGGACTGACCACTGAACCTTATTAATGCAAATGTACATTTCACTGTACATAAACATTAAATGTGTTACAGGTATTTGGTGTATTTTAACTGTAGTCATTTAAAGAAAATGCAGTCTGCCACACTTCATCTTCTGTTTGTGGTTTTAGCATCCTAGGCTGTGGGGCTGTAAGGACAGAATATCACATGGGTTGTTTAATACCCTCTTAACGTATCGTACATTTATTTGATTTGTAATTGCATTATAGTAGCTTCTGCTTTATTAACACATGCATCTTAGTCTCTTGGCTCAGTAGGTGTTTCCTTTATTTTGCAGGGTGCTGATAAAACTGTGGTATGTGGAGGAACAAAAATCATTGATGCTACTGAAAGACAAGACATAAAGGATCTTCTGAAGTGACGAGGATTTGGATTAATGAACTACAGAATGGGTGCCTCTCCTGTGGCCTCACACTGCTGCCTCTTTATCTGCAAGCTTCAGCTAATAGTTGCTAGCACTTAAACTGTGCACTTTAACATCAGTTTTGGAGATATGGAAATCTACACAGTTGCATAACTTGTCCAATTTTCTGCTTGTATACAGATTTGCACATTAGTTTTTTACTTAAAACTGGTTGTGGGTGGAGGTGGGAGGGTCCATAGCATTTTCTGAGGCTACAGCTGTCCAGCATAATGCAGTTTTAAAACAATTGTGGAAGTTTAAGAACTGTTATCCAAAAATCATGTTCTGGAGCACAAAAATTCTAGTGAGAAATAACTGTCTGTCTTCTCCCCATCATGTGTGTGACCAAAAGTCATGGTCCAAGAGTATTTGCCAGTTTGTGTTCATTGTTTAATGACGTGAGCTTTGTTTTCCATATTGGTAGTAACTTTTCTGGAAACACGTACGTGGGAGAAATTAAAGTTGCTGTTGAGGTCCTACATTTTGGGCATGTTATGTAGGTTTCCATAGTTCCATTCAGTTTTATAATTACAGTTGGAAACATTTTTAAGAAATCTGTGAACTGTACTGGGGTATGTTTTAAAGCACCCAACATAATTCAGAAGAATTTCTAAGATTTCATCATAAGAGTGACTTGGTATAAATCAAGAGTATATTGTTAAACATGTAGTGTATAAAGCACTCCCTGAATATAGTAAAGCTATTACTTATGCAGGAATAAAAAGAATGTATTTGACCAGCACAACAGTCATGTTTGTATGTTTGATTACTCTGAATACAAAAAATACTGCACTCCATATTCGTTTCAAGTGCTCAACTCATTTTTTTTTCTAAGAATGTTTCCTTGAATGTATTTAAGATGCAGGGCCTTACTTGCAAATTTTCATGCAGGTGTTTGAAATGTCTGTTACCATTTTCGAAATATAAAATATATATTGTCTTGCTATTCATGAGCTTATTTCTTGATTGTAGCTTGATTGCATATGTTAGTCAATTTCTTTAACAGTAACTGTTCTCATGAAAAAAAATGAACTTGGCTTATAGTAGTAAGGGTTTATTCTTCAATTGTCCTAGATATTTACAGTAATAAACTAGTAAAAGAAACCAAAAAAATTGCTTTTGTAAAAAGCTTTTCACATGAGTAGGATTTGCTGTTTTGCAGATATGATTTAATGTCACTCATTGATCCTGGTAGCATTTGTTTAAACAGTTGGAAACAAAATTATGGTACTGTTGCTTCATCGCATTAGTAAATTGGATATGTTTGAACTACAGCTTTGGCTTTTTTTCCATTTTTTCCCCATAAAATACGAGTAGTGAAAATTGTGGCAGCCTGTTCTCTTCTGGTACTTTGACTCATGGAAGACTTGAAGGAGCATGGCAGCATTTCACACAGTTGAGGGTTATGCAAGTGCTCCCTCAGAATGATTAAAATGATCATATTCTTGTATTCCTTCTGTCAGGTCCACCTGGTTTCTGAGCTTCTTGTAGAAACCAGTCCAAAGCTGATGGTGCTCAAAGCCTCACTTATTTAAGATCTCTCCCATAGTGACCACAGGGTACTGAATTACAACAGATCTCCTTTACTTCTAGAGTTTGAACAGTTCTCGAGTGACATCTAAGTGCATCTTAACTTTAATAATTTTTCTGGCCTTTTCCTTTTTAGGATAATTGTTTGTTCCTTGAGGGTTCTGTATTTGTTGGAGCAAAATTTTGCAAGTGTTTTTGGTTTGTCAATTTGTCAGAGTGGTAGGCCCACTAAACATTTGTGTGAAGTTTATAGATGTATAGCAAGGGAGAGAGAGTAAAGTCTTGGTAGATGTTCGTGTTTCACTGTTGCAGTGATTCACTGTTGCAGTAATCACATTTTGGGTTATCCTGCCAGGGATAGCTCTGTCGGCCCGAATACCAGAGGCTTAGTATTTCTGCGTTGGTTGCTGTCGCTCCAGGACTGACGTTAGGTAGTCAGTGGTATAAAATCAGGCAGCTGATGCCATTACCATCAGTCTTTCTTGCCGAGGAGCCCGAAGCAGAAGCAGTTTGCACGAGTGCCGGTCGGCAGCTACCTGAGTTTTCATTTCTGAAGTGATGTCTTCTAAAGCTTAAGTACCCCGTTGGGGATCCTTTTTTCTTGCTCTAACTGTTGTCAGAAAAAGTTAACTGTTTCGCCTGTGGAAAGCAAATACCACGACTTCCATTCTTACTGAGTCACCTGTTTAGGCCTAGACCATGACATCCCTCGCTGTCATTTTTGTGCTTTGTTCAACACCAGTCATCGGGCCCTTATTGTAGCTAGATATTTTCGTTGAGTCCTCTAATTCTGAAATGGCTTCGATAAGCCATCCAACTACAGATCTTCCGAAAAACATGAGGATAAAGACCGCACAGGTCCAAAACTGCTGATGACGCTTCCGTTAAGCTAGTCAGTTCTCTGGTCCTCAGTGAGGCACTTTTGTAGCCCCCTGATGCCCACTTCTGTGGATTCACAGGCTGCTTCAGAGACCCTTTCGGAGTCTGGTATGCTGCAAGACTCTTCGACCAAGGATCCTGCGGATGTCTCTACCTTGAATGGGTCCGGAGCCGCTGAGCAAGCACCGGCTTCAGAGGAAATACTTGCACTAACAATACTTGACACACACACCTTTTTTTGTGTCTCCAGTTTTCTAAAACTACTGAGTTTCTAAGGCCCAGAGTACGAACCAAGTCAAAAAAACGACTACCCAAGCTCTGGCACCTGCTTCCTTGCCTCAATCTCAAATGCTTAAAATGGCAGAAGACTTTGTTATGCTTATTAGGGGGAAGCCAGGCTACCCCTTCCAAAAGGAAGAGACTTGTCCCCAGTAGTTTTATCTGAACAGGAGTCCGACAGCTCTGATGTTTCTGAATATGAAGACATGCAGCCCCTCTCTGCTTGTGAGGATTCTGATGCAGAGGAATCCATTCCTTCTGCCTCCACCCGAGGATTTTTCATTTGGTGAAACTCTTCATACTTAAGGGAGCATTTCCAATGGCAATGTCAGACTATCCTCAGTCAAAGAAACTTGGAGAATTCTTAGATTTACCCCAGCACAGACCTTTGGCCATTCCCCCTGTCCTGGATGATGTTGATGTTTTTATGGAATCCAGTTTGACTCCTGACACACTTCCTCCTGCTCCCAGGAAACCTGACTGGTACTACAAAGTCCCTGACTCTCTCAAATTCCTTTTCAAAAATCCAGCTGCTGACCCTGAGGTCCTCTCTCAAGGGCCCCTCAGACAGGGATTCCAGAGCTTTAGACAGATGGGGTAAAAAAGTATATACCTTTGCTACTGTTGGTATTGGAGAAATAAATTGTCAGTTCCACATGCTGAAATAGCAGCATACCGTGGAACTCCTCAAGCAAAAAAAATATCCTCCAATATCCTCCTTTTCTGCTTGTGCAGAAAATAGTTACAAGAGCTTATGCATTCTGCAAGCCAAGATGTTCTTCCGTGTTTCACTGTTGCAGTCATTACATTAGGGTAATCCTGCTGGTAGGTTGCCCTCAGTCGGCCTGAATTCCAAAGACTTGGGTCCTGCGTCGGCTGCCGTCGCCCCTTCCCTGAAGTCAGGTCATCAGGGGTATAAAAAGCAGCCGACGCCTTTTTCTTTGTCTTTCTTGCCGCACGGTGCCCGAAGCAGAAGCAGTTCGCAAGTGCCGGTCGGCCGACTTCTGAGATTTTTGAGTTCGAATTTCGAATCCAAAGTCTTCTATAAAGCTAAGAACCCCATTGGGGAAACTTTTTTCTTGCTCCAGAACCGATGTCAGAAAAAGTTAATTGTATTTCTTGTGGGAAGCAAATACCTCATAAGGACTTATATTCTTACTGTGTTCCTTGCGTAGGGCCCTGATCATAACTTTCTGGGTTGTCTGTTTTGTGCTAGATTTAACAAACACACTAAGCGTCAGTATGATTTTGCAGCTACTTTGGATGCAGGTTTAATTATCCAGAAATGTCAGAAAGCTATCAGACTACCGGAGTTCATAAAAACGCAAAGAAAAAGAAAGACAGCCAAGGCCCAAAACCAACAAAGCTTCTCCTAAGCCAGTCGCCTGTTCTCAGTGAGGCGCTTTCGCAGCCCCTCACTACTGCTACTTTAGAGTCGCAGGCCGCTAACTACTCCCACGTGGAGTCTGCCATGCCACTGGAAACTCAAGGTATTGGAGCCTCAGACGCTAATCCTTCAGATGGGTCTGGAGCCGCTGAGCAGGCACCGGCTTCTGAGGGTGTATTCAGACCCAAACATCTATACATTAAACCGACTTCAAAGGCAGAGACTAAAGCACCTTCAAAGGCAAAGAAGAAAACTCAAGAGCCACGTGGACAGGCCTCCATGCCCAAAAAACAGATGCTCAGAATGGCCGAAGACTTTATTACCTTGATCAGGGGTTCCCATCCCCCTCCTGATAAGAGGCCTAGGCAAGAGACTGACTATGAATCTTCAGATCAGGTTTCCATTTCTTCTGATTCCTCTTCTGATCAGGAATATTCTTTTCCCCCCTATGAGGATTCAGATGCTGAAGAATCCATACCTTCAGCTTCTCTTTCTGAGGACTATTCTTTTGGGGAAACCTTGCATACCCTGAGGGAGCATTTCCACTGGGAGAGCCAAGATTTTTCAGAATCTAAAAGAGGTTCAGGGATTTTCTGTTACTACCTCAGCACAAGCCACTAGCCATTCCTCCTGTGTTAGACATTGTCGATGTGTTTTCGGAGTCTAGCCTTACCCCTGACTCCTTACCTCCAGCTCCTGTTAAGCCTGACCGATATTACAGGGTTCCCGACTCGCATAAATTCCTTTTTAAAAACCCTGCTGCAGACCCAGAAACTATTTCTCAGGGTCCCAAGGGAGTTAAGGCTTCCGCTGCAAGAAAACCCTACCCCTTCTGACAGGGATTCTAGGGCACTGGATAGATGGGGAAATCTGCTACCTTGGCTATAAGGGCCTTAAACTGTCAGTTTCACATGCTCAAATATCAGCAACATGTCATGGCATTGCTTAAACAAAAAAATGTTAAACTCTGTGCAGAAAACAAGGAAATGCAGGATAATATTGCATGCAGCTGAACAAGTTGGAAAGCATACTTTGCAATGTAGTTTTGATTCTTTAGAGGCCTCCTGCAGGGCTGCAGTTAGGTTCTGTAATTAGAAGGCATGCTTTGTTAAAGGAACAAAATCTGCCTGATCATGTTAGTTAAATTATTAGATGCACCTTTACAGCATGATACTTTGTTTGGTGTTAAGGCAGAAGAGGTGTTAAAAGAAAATGGAGGACAAGGCTAAATCTATGCAAACTGTCAAAGATTTCATACAAGTGCAGCCACCTAGGTTTAGTAGACACTGGCCAACAAAGAATTGGTTCTTTCCTGTTTCAGACCTCAAAGGGGCAGACCCAGACGCCCTAGAGGCAGATCCCAGGCGCAAGGTTCATACAGGGCAAAGCAATGGGGTGCTTCTACCTCCAAAAGTGGAGAAGACAAATCACAACCTTACAGGAAACAGTCCCAATGACCCCCCCCCCCCTGCCTGCACCAAGCACTGATTTCCTGGCAGCACCCTTAGGGGGAAAATTAGCCCTTTTTTCTCAAAATTGGCACATTATAACCCAGGACAAGTGGGTTCTAAATATCGTGTCTCAAGGCTACAAGTTCCATTTCCGTACCCTGCCAAAGGCAAACGGCTGGCCAGATCTGCCAAAAAAATCAATGGGCAGAGGCACAAAAACGAGCCTCATCCCTCATGGACAGGGCCATTCAACAAGTGCCAGAGCAAGATCGGGGACAAGGAGTTTACTCAAGACTGTTCTTGGTACCCAGGAAGGACAAGACCTGGAGGCCAATACTGGACCTTTTGATTCTGAATACATTCCTGGATATACCAAAATTCAAAATGTTGACTTTGCAGTAGCTTCTGCCCATGCTGGGCAAGAACGCTTGGCTTGTAACTTTAGACCTAAAAGAGGCATTCCTGCATGTCCCAATCAGACAAATGTGCAGAAGATACCTCCAGATTCAAGGCTGGCTCAATGCATTACCAATTCTCTGCACTGCCCTTTGTAAAGACCCTGGGCGCAGTAGATAAGCCAATGGGCCTGGCACCAATAATGCATTCTGCAGACAGAGGAATACAAATATATCCTTACAACTGTCTAATTCAAGCAGAGAACAAGGATATCCTTCTACAGCATCTGGCTTTTGTGAAAAAACTTCTAACATGCCTAGGGTACACAATCAACGAAAAGAAATCAAAACTAGTACCCTCTCAAGAGAGAATATTCCTGGGTGCAAGCTTAAATACAACTGCCCAAGATGGCTTATCACACGCCAGACAAACTAAGGCAACTGACTACCTATATCAAAATGTTAGCAACAAAGGCCCAGTTATCTGCAAGAAAAATTCTGCAGGCTTTGGGCTTCATGGTATCCTGCATCCTACTAATTCCATATGCAAGACTGCATATGAGGAAACTTCAATGGTACCTAAAAATTGTTTGGACTCAACATTGCCACAGCCTGGAAACTATAATTAGTCATTCCCTGCCAGCAACAGGAGTTTCGATGGGCAAAGGCTTGTCACCAAAATAAGGGGCAGCCATTCACATTACCCCCAGCCAGGCAGACACTAACAACGGATGCATCAGATTATGCCTGGGGGGCCCACATGGCAGGAAGATGCATTCAGGGAACATAGACCTCAAACCAAATGCATCTGCATATCAATCAAAAAGATGCTAGCTGTTCAAAATGCCCTGACAGCCTTCAAGGACTACTTCATCCAGGACAGCTACCGATAGACACCACGGTCATGTGGTATATAAACAAGCAGGGGGGCACACATTCTTACCCCCTTTGCAGACTAGCCATGACTTTGTGGGACATGGCATTGACTTACCAAGTACATCTGCAGGCACAATTCCTGCCAAGAAGGAAAAATACTCTGGCAGACGAACTAAGCAGAAACCTCATGGATCCCCATGAGTGGCAGTTGGATCCACAAGTCTTCAGCATAACAAGGAAATGGGGATGACCGGACATAGATCTATTTGCCTCCCCTCACAATTACCAACTAAAGAGATGCACAAGGATTTATCACAGACTAGCATGGAAAGTGGACGCCCTATCCTTCAGCTGGAAAACCCTATCAGTATATGCCTTTCCCCCTCTGCCTCTCCTCCCCAAGGTACTCCTAAAGGTCAGACAGGAGAAGCCAAAGATGATACCGATTGCACCAGACTGGCCCCAGCAGCACTGGTACCCAATATTAAGGAACTTGTCTCGATGCCCAGCTTGGACCTTACCTCAAGTACCGCATCTACTGTCCCAGCAAAACAATCAGATCCTGCAGCTCAGTGTCATTTTGGAAGCCAGAAGGCTTAGTACTAGAAAATCTTATGCTGGAAAATGGAAGAGATTATGTGCTTAGAACCAGGCACAAGGAACAGATACAGCTGTGCCAAATATTCCTCAGATTTTACAATACTTAACTGAGATGCTGGACAAAGGCCTATCTTTCTCAACTATTAAAATTCATGCCTCTGCCATTTCGGCTCATTACAATGCAGAGCCACCAATCTTTTCTCATTCCTTATTAAACCAGTACCTCAGAGGCGCCAAAAATGTAAGGCCTCCAAGGAGAGATCACCAATACCTGCATGGGACCTCAACTATGTCTTGGAAAAACTCACCCTGCCTCCTTTTGAACCAGCTGCTACTGCTGATATAAAATTTTTATCTTGGAAAGCTCTGCTCCTAGCAATAACTTCTACAAGACTAGTTTCAGAGCTGCAGGCACTCATGACTGTGGAACCTTTTATCATTTTTATCCAGACAGGGTCTCCCTGAGGACAAACCCAACATTTATGCCTAAAGTGGTGTCCAGTGTGGGTCTTAACCAAACCATTCATCTGCCAACGTTTTATCCAAATCCACAGAACAAGGGGGAAAGGATTCTGCATTCTTTGAACGTACACAGACAGCTTAGATTCTACTTGGATAGAACCAAAGTTTTCAGAAAGACTGTGCAATTTCTAGTGGCATATGCTGCAGGATCACAAGGAAAGTATCTCAAAGCAGACTATTTCAAAGTGGATAGACCACTGCATTTGTTTCTGCTACTTATACCATGCCAATAAGGGCATTAGGCAACATTCCACCAAAGCTGCAGCCACTTCAGCAGCCTTTCTCTGTGGAGTACCAACAAAGGATATTTTAGAGGCAGCTACTTGGAGTTCAGTGCACACCTTTACAAAGCACTGTCATCTGCCACTCTAATCTAAATCCAGGGCAGGCTTTGCCACTGTAGTTCTGCAGGGTGTCATAGCTACTCCTAATGCTGTTTAGCTCCAGCCTCCCAACCATAGCTTTGGGAATCTACCCAAATGTAATGACTGCAACAGTGAAACACTAAGAACATAGTACAGTTGTGTGCACTTACCATAAATGTTAAGTGTATTCACTGTTGCAGTCCAGGTTACCCCTGATGGAACCTATGTGGTGTATTTGCTTGTGGATGAAGGTAAAGTGTATATTATTGCATGTAATTTTATATATAGCTATATATATATATATATATATATATATATATATATATATATATATATATATATATATATATATATATATATATATATATATATATATATATATATATATATATATATATATATATATATATATAGCTATATATATATATATATATATATATATATATATATATATATATATATATATATATATATATATATATATATATATATATATATATATATATATATATATATATATATATATATATATATATATATATAGCTATATATATATATATATATATATATATATATATATATATATATATATATATATAGATATATATATATATCTATATATATATATATATATAGATATAAATATATATATATATATATATTTATATATATATATATATATATATATATATATATATATATATATATATATATATATATATATATATATAGCTATATATATATATATAGCTATATATATACATATATATAAGCTATATATATATATATATATATATATATATATAGCTATATATATATATATATATATATATAGCTATATATAGATATATATATATAGCTATATATATATATATATATATATATATATATATATATATATATATATATATATATATATATAGCTATATATATATATAGCTATATATATATATATATATATATATATATATATATATATATATATATATATATATATATATAGATATATATATATATAGCTATATATATATATATATATATATATATATATATAGCTATATATATATATATATATATATATATAGCTATATATATATATATATATATATATATAGCTATATATATATAGCTATATATATATATATATATATAGCTATATATATATATATATATATATATATATATATATATATATATATATATATAGCTATATATATATATATATATATATATATATATATATATATATATATATATATATATATATATATAGCTGTATATATATAAATTTTGGCTACCCTTTTAGGGGGCACTTGACATCTGGGGCAAGAAAACTAAAGAAAATGGCGTTGTCTGCTTTTATACCCCTTACGTCTGGGTATTTGCTTCCCACAAGAAATACAATTAACTTTTTCTAACATCAGTTCTGGAGCAAGAAAAAAGTTTCCCCAGTGGGGTACTTGGCTTTATAGAAGACTTTGGATCTGAAATTCGAACTCAAAAATCTCAGGAGTCTGCCGACTGGCACTTGCGAACTGCTTCGGGCACCGCGCACCAAGACAGACAAAGAAAATGGCGGCTGCTTCTTTTATACCCCTGATGATCTGGCATCAGGGAAGGGGCGACGGCAGCCGATGCAGGACCCAAGACTTTGGAGTTCAGGCCGACTGAGGGCAACCTGCCAGCAGGATTACGCTAATGTAATGACTGCAACAGTGAATACACTGTAACATCTACATTTATGGTAAGTGTACACAACTGTACTTTACTAAACACCTTGGAATGTGTCTTTAATGACCTAAAAGCATCTTGCAGGGCAGCAGTCACTGGTTCAGTCCTTAGAAGGTATGCTTGGCTTAAGGAACAGACCTTGCCAAATCAAATTTATTGGATGCACCATTGAACAAAGATAATTTGTTTGGCACCAAGACAGAAGAGGTCTTAAAGAAGAAAAATCTAAATCCATGCAGACTTGTTAGTTCCAGCCTCCAAGGTACAGTTGGCATTGCCCCTCCAAGTATTGGTCCTTTCCGGCCCCCTCCAGGCCAGCTCATCCCAGACCCAGGGGAAGCAGACACCCCAGACAGCAGCCCCAGGGAATGCAGAGATCTAAGCAATGGAGATGGTCTTCATGTTTCACTGTTGGCCATTACACTTGGGTTATCTGCCTGCAGGTAACCCTCACTCAGCCCGAATACCAGCGATTTAATATTGCTGCATCGGATGCTGTCACTCCAGGACTGACGTCAAGTCATCAAGGGTATAAAAATAGGCAGGTGACGCTATTACATGAGTCTTTCTTGCAGAGGAGCCCGAAGCAGTTTGCAAGTGCAGGTCTGCCACTAACTGAATTTTCATTTATGAATTTAATAATCCTGAAGTCTTCTAAAGCGAAGTACCCCATTGGGGATCCTTTTTCTTGCTCTAACCAAGGTCAGAAAATGTTGACAATTGTCTTGCCTATGGAAAGCAAATACCTCAGATTTTCATTCTTACTGCGTCACCTGTTTAGGCCCAGACCATGATGTCCCTTGCTGTCAGTTTTGTGCCTTATTTAACGCCCGAACCATTCGTCATTGGGCTCTGTTGCTAAATTCTTTCGCTCTCTATCTCCGTATTCTGAAATGGCTTTGGTAAGTCATCAGACTACAGATATTCCGGAAAAATGTAAAGATAGACAGATCGCATAGGTCCAAAATTGCTGATGACGCTTCCTTTAAGCCAGTTGCCAGTCCACCGGTGCTCACAAGCACTTCTGCAGCCCCTGATGCCCACTTCAATGGATTCGCAAGCCTCTACTGAGATCCATTCTGAGTCCTGTGTGCTGTAAGACTCTTAGACTATGGAACCTGCAGATTGTCTGTACCTTGGATGGGTCCAGAGCTGCAGGCATTGGCTTCTGAGTTATTCGCTCAACCGGTGTTCGACTCTACTTCTTTTTTTTTTTTTTTAACAAAAACTACTGAGTTTCATGGGCCCAGAGTACACACTATGCCTAGAAAACAGACCAAAGCGCATGCTCCTGCTCCCATGCCACAAAAATAAATGCTTAGAATGGCTGAAGACCTTATTACGCTGATTAGGGGAAGTCAACCTTCCCCTTCTAAGAGTCCAGTCCCCTTCAGCTTCTACAGACCAGGAGTCCGATGAGACTGAAATTTCTGATTTTGAAGACATGCCCTTATCTGCTTAGGGAGGATTCAGATGCAGAGGAATCCATTCACTCTGCCTCTTCCCCAGAGGATTTTTCTTTTGGTGAATCCTTGCATACCTTACGAGAGTATTTCCATTGAATGCCAAGACTATCCTCAGTCCAAAGAGACTCTGGGAATTTCTAGAGCTGCCTCAACACAGACCCTTGGGAATACCCCCAGTCCTGGATGTGGAATCCAGTCTTACTCTGACACTTTAACTCCTGCCCCTAGGAAACCAGACGGGTACTACAGAGTACCTGACACATTTCTTTTCTGGAATCCTACTGCTGACCCAGAGGTAATTTCCCAGGGGACTAAAGCTATCTAGGCTAGTATAGCTAAGAATCCCACTACTTCGGACAGGGATTCCTGAGCTTTGGACAGATGGGGTAAGAAGGTAAATACCTCTGCAACTCTTGCTATTAGGGCATTGTCCGTTTCATATGATGAAGTACCAGCAACATATTATGGAACTTACTAAACAAAAGGTGGCAAACTTTTCACACTGCAGAAAATTTGGGGGACCTATGCACTCTGCAAGCAAAGTCAGCAAGCATACTTTGCAGTGTGGTTTTGACACCCTAGAAGCATCTTGCCAGGCAGCTGTCACTGGCTCTGTACTAAGACATGCTTGGCTGAAGGAGCAGACTTTGCCAGACCATGTCAAATCAAAGTTACTAGACGCTTCTTTAAATGAGGACTGTTTGGCACCAAAGCAGAAGAGGTTCTTAAAGATGGAAGAAAAAGCTAAGTCTATGCAGACTGGTAAAGAATTCTTACAAGTGTCAACCCCCTAGATTCAGTAGGTATTGCCCTTCCAAACACTGGTCCTTTCCAACCCCTTCCAGGCCTTCTCAAACCAGACCACCCAGACTTCAGTCTCGGGGTATGCAGAGATCTAAGCAATGGAGTGCCCCCTCTCATAAAGCAGGGAGTGGTAAGCCACCTCCTTACAGAAAAAGCTGACAGTGACCTCTACTCCACTCCCCAGTCCTGCCCGATTGCTTGTGCCCTTAGGAGCAAAACTTGCCCTTCATGCAAAAAACTGGATGTCCACTCAGGACTTGTGGGTCCTCAACTTTGTATCCCAGGGATACAAATTTTATTTCCATTCACTGTCAACCCCAAGTGGGCTTCCAGACCTTCCTCCAAACCAGTGGGCAGAGGCTCAAAACCAAGTACTTCCCTGCTCAATATCAGAGCTATTCAGCCAGTTCCAGTAGAACAGAGGGGTCAAGGGTTCTACTCCAGACTCTTCCTGGTACCCAGGAAAGAGGGCTCTTGGTGTCCAATCATGGATCTTTCCATTCTCAACACCTTCCTGGTGGTACCAAAATTTCAAAATGCTTACCCTGCAACAGCTTCTTCCTATGCTAGCCAGGGATGCCTGGTTAGTCACCCTAGATATAAAAAGAAGCCTGTCTGCATATCCCCATAAGGAAATCATGCAGAAAGTATCTACATTTTAGGGCAGGGTCTATGCATTATCAGATATTCATGTTTCACTGTTGCAGTCATTACATTTGGGTAATCTGCTGGCAGGTTGCCCTCAGTCTGCCTGAATATCAAAGTCTTGGGTCCTGCGTCGGTTGCAGTCTCCTCTTCCATGTCAGGTTGTCACAGGTATAAAACAGGCAGCCGGCACTATTTTCTTTAGTCTTTCTTGCCATGTGGTGCCCGAAGCAGAAGCAGTTCGCAAGTGCCAGTCAGCAGACTCCTGAAATTTTCGAATGAGATTTTCAGAACTGAAGTCTTCAATTAAAGCTAAGTACCCCATTGAGGAAACATTTTCTTGCTGCATACCGATGTCAATAAAAGTTAATAATTGCATTACTTGTGGGAAGGAAATACCTCATAAGGATTTCCATTTGTACTGTATTCCTTGCATAGGCCCAGATCATAACGTGCCTTGCTGTCAGTTTTGTGCTAGATTTAACCAACTCGCTAAGTGTCTGTATATCTTTGCTTCAAAATATTTTGTAAACAGATTGCTATCAGGTGACATTTCAGGGTAGGTCAATCAGACTACCGGAGTTCACAAAAAACGAAAATTAAAGGACAGACAGTCAAGGTCCAAAACAGATGAAGCTTCTAAGCCAGTCGCCAGTTTGCCGGTACTTAGTGAGGCGCTTTTGCAGCCCCTGATACCCGCTACTTTCGAATCTCTGGCCTCTACCGAGACCCATGTGGAGTCTGGCATGCCACGAGATTCTCAAAGTATTGTACCTGCGGATGTCTCTCCCTCGGATGGGTCTGGAGCCGCTGAGCAGGCACCGGCTTCTGAGTGTTTTCAGGCCTCAGCATTTCTGTATAAAACTGACGCCAGCTTCAAAAACAGATAAAAGCAACTTCTAAGGCTAAAAAACCCACATATGAGCCACGTGCTCGGGCCTCTGTGCCCAAAAAACAGATGAGCAAACTGGCTGAAGACTTAATTACCTTGATCAGGGGTTCCCAACCCCCTCCGATAAGAGGCCAAGGCAAGACACTGATTATGAATTTTCAGATCAGGTTTCTATTTCATCTGATCAGGAATTGTCTATACCACCCTATGAGGATTCGGATGCAGAGGAATCGATCCCATCTGCATCTCCCCCTGAAGATTATTCTTTGGAGAAACCTTGCATACTTTTCATTGGGAGAGTCAAGATTTCTCAAAATCAAAAAATAGGCTTGGGGATTTCCTCCTCGTCCCTCAGCATAGGCCTTTGGCCATACCCCCTGTATTAGACATTGTTGTGTTTTTGGAATCAAGCATGGCTCCATATTCCCTACCTCCAGCTCCAAGCAAGCCAGACCAATATTACAGGGTTCCTGACTCCCACAAATTTTTATTCAAAAATCCTGCTGCTGACCCTGAAACTATCTCACAGGGTCACAAAGGTGCTAAGGCCTCAACAGCTAAGAATCCTACCCCCTCTGATAGAGATTCCACGGTGCTGGATAGATGGGGAAAGAAAGCTTGTACATCTGCAACCTCAGCAATTAGGGCCTTAAACTGCCAGTTTCATATGCTTAAATATCAACAGCATGTTATGGGATTATTGAAACAGAAAATGATGATTTCTGAATATGTGAAAAATAAAAAATTACAGGAATTATTGCATGCAGCAGAGCAGGTTGGAAAGCATACTTTGCAATGTGGTTTGGATTCCTTGGAGGCCTCCTGCAGGGCCGCAGTTACTGAATCTGTGATTAGAAGGCATGCCTGGCTCAAGGAGCAAAATCTGCCTGACCATGTTAAAGCTAAATTGTTGGATGCACCTTTACAGCATGATGCTCTGTTTGGTAATAGGGCAGAAGAGGTTTTAAAGAAAATGGAAGAAGAGGCTAAGTCTATGCAAACTGTAAAAGACAAGTGCAGCCACCAAGATTCAGTAGACACTGGCCTACAAAAAATTGGTCCTTTCCAGTGTCCGGAAGAGCCTCACGGGGCAAATCCTGGTGCTCAAAAGGCTTTAGATACCAATCACCCTGTTCTTACAGGTCAAAGCAATGGGGTGCCTCTACCTCCAAATCTGGAAGAAACCAAGTACAACCCTACAGTAAACTGTCTCAATGACTTTCCTCTGCCATCACCAAACACTTATTTTTTGGCAGCCACCTTGGGGAAATTAGCACTTCATGCTCAAAATTGGCAGTTAATAACCCAGGACAAGTGGGTACTAAACATAGTATCCCAGGGATACAGATTTCATTTCCATACCTTGCCAATTACAAATGGTTGGCCAGATCTGCCACAGTCAATGGGCAGAGGCACAAACAAGTTATGTCCCTCATGGATATGGGGGCTGTTCAGCCAGTACTAGAACTAGAAAAAGGGCAAGGGACTCTAGGCTGTTCTTGGTACCCAGAAAAGACCTTGACTGGCATCCAATACTTTTTGGACGTCCCAAAATTCAAAGTGCTGACTTGCAACAGCTTCTGCCCATGTTGGGCAAGAATGCTTGGCTAGTTACTCTAGACTTAAGAGGCATACCTGCATATCCCAATAAGGGAATCGTGCAGAAGATGCCTCTGTTTCAAGGCTGGTTTTATGCATTACCAATTCTCTTCACTGCCCTTTGGTTTATCTACTGTGCCCAGGGTCTTTACAAAGTGCCTGGCACCAGTAATTGCATTTGGCAGACAAGCATACAAATCTATCCCTACTTGGACGACTGTCCCATTCAAGCAGAAAACAAGGACATTCTTCAACATCTGCCATTTGTAAAAAGGCTTCTAACATTCCTAGGGTACACAAACGAAAATAAATCACAACTGGTACTCTCTCAAAAGATTACATTCCTGGGTACAAGCTTGAATACATCTGCCCAGATGGCTTACCTTACGCCAGACAAAGGCAACTGACTCTTTACTTCAAACAGCAGCAAAAACCCAGTTATCTGCAAGACAAATTCTGCAGGTTTTGGGGTTCATGGCATCCTGCATTCTACTAATTCCTTATACAAGACTGCATATGAGGAAACTACAGTGGTACCTAAAAAGTTTATGGAATCAACATTGTCAGTCTGGAAACGATTCCTCTCATTCCCTGCCTACAACAGGAGTTGCTTTGGTGGGCAGAGACATGTCACCAGAACATGGGACAGTCTTTCACTCTACCCCCTGCCAACCAAACCCTAACTACAGACGCATCAGACTATGCTTGGGGGGCCCATCTGGCAGGGAGATGCATTCAGGGCATATGGAGCCCAAAACAAATGCATCTGCATATCAACCAGAAAGAGATGTTAGCTGTTCAGAATGCCTTGACAGCCTTCAAGGACTTCTTCCAGGACAAGTAGATTAAAGACAGACTAACACCACTGTTGTGGTACATAAACAAGCAGGGGGGCACACATCCCTACCCCCTTTGCAGTCTAGCCATGGCATTGTGGGACACAGCCTTGATTTACTAAGTACATCTTTAATCTCAATTCCTGCCAGGAAAACAAAATACTCTGGCAGATGACCTAAGCAGAAATCTTATGGACCCTCACGAGTGGAAACTGGATCCACAAGTCTTCAGCATAACAGAAATGGGGGGGGGCCCAGATATAGATCCATTTGCCTCTCCCCAGAGTTATCAACTGGACAAATTCTGCACAAGGACTCATCACAGACAAGCCTGGAAAGTGGATGCCCTATCCTTCAGTTGGAAAAAACTGTCAGTCTGCGCCTGCCTCTTCTTCCCAAGGTCCTACTAAAGGTCAGACAGGAAAAACCAAAAATTATTCTAATTGCCCTGGACTGGCCTCGCCAGCACTGGTACCCAATTCTACGGAATGTCTCCTCTCCCCTCCTTGGTACTTGGAACAATCAAAATGTCCTTCAAGGATGCATCTGCAGTCCTTACAAATGGGTTGTCCTGTCGTCAGGCAGCCCTTCGGTCGGCCGGATTCCAAAGTCTGGGTCCGGCTTCGGCTGGTGTCGCACTTCACCCGACGTCATCGCTGCAGTTTTTCGGGTATAAAGGCACCAACCGACGCCATTTTCCTCAGTCTTTCTTGCCGCGTGGCGCCCGAAGCAGAAGCTGTTCGCAAGTGCCGGTCGGTCAGATCCAGAGAATACTACTACCGAATACTACTTCGAAGACTTCTAAAAAGCCAAGTACCCCGTTGGGGACTCTCTCTTGCCTCAGCCGATGTCAGAGAAAGTGAATAACTGTTTATCTTGTGGGAAACAAATACCTCATAAGGATTTCCACTCCTACTGCATACATTGTTTAGGCCCAGACCACAACGTAGCAGCTTGTCTAGCCTGTGCTTCTTTTAACCGACGGATGCTTAGACGGCGGTCGGAGTTTGCTGAACAGATTTTCGGCTCAAATTTTGCCTATATTATGCCGTCTGATCCTCCAACGCAAATTACCAAAAAACACAAAGAAAAGGACCGACACTCGTGGTCCGCGGTTTCGGCCGAAACTGCGATTAAGCAAACCGCGAGTGTCTCGGTTTTGGCCGAAACCGAGCAAGCAGTTCTTTCTTCAGCCGAAACCATGCCTTCTACCATGCCTTCTACCGAGGCCTCCTCTAACCTGGTAGAATCGGCTTCTGAAATCCAACCTTCTGTTTATCAGACACTATTCCCTTGGATATTTCAACCCCTGCACGTGGAGCTGCTAGGCCTCCATGTCTATTAAGGCCTTTGCCAGGGCTAAAGCAGCCAAAGCTTCAAAAACGGTGCCTGCCAAACCCCCCTCACACAGGCCCAGCACCAGCTCCCATATGCTTTCTTTGGCTGAGGATCTAATTTCTTTAATTCGTGGATCCCAGCCTCATCCAGACAGGACCTCTCTCCCACCTCCAGAAAAGAGGCCTAGAGCAGAGCCCCCTGAGCCAGTATCCACAGATGATTCCTCTGATGACTCAGAACATACAGACCCTCCTGAGGCTCCTTATTCTCCTTACGAAGACTCTGATGCTGAAGAGTCCATTCCTTCAGCCTCTCCACCTGAGGAATTTTCCTTTGGGGAAACCTTGCATGCTATGAGGGAACAATTTCAGTGGCAGGGCCAAGATTTCTCAGACTCCAGAAAAAGGCTTAGAACCTTTCCACATTTTCCACAACATAGGCCTTTAGCTATACCTCCAGTTCTTTCTGTTGTAGATGATGCATTTAATGATGCTTGCACTGCTCCTGATTCATATACCTCCGGCTCCTGCTAAGCCCGATAGGTTCTACAGGGTCCCGGACACTCATCACCATTTATACAAGGCTCCCTTTGCAGATCCAGAGACTATCTCCCAGGGCCCTAAAGCTGTGGCAGCTACTTCTACTAAAAACCCCCTCCCCTCTGAAAGGGAATCCAGGTCCTTAGAGAGATGGGGTAAAAAAGTTTACACCTCTGCTACTTTGTCAGCTAGGGCTTTGAACTGCCAATTTCATATGATTCAATATCAAGAGTTTATGCTTGACCAGTTAACTAAAAAGCTGTCCTCTGAAGAATCTTTAGATAAAAAATATGTTCAGGAAATGGTACATAACATACAGCAGGTTAGTAACCATTCTTTAAAATGTGGCTATGATGCACTGGAGGCTTCCTTTAGATCAGCCATGACTGGCACAGTTATCAGGAGACATGCATGGTTGAAAGAACAGGCATTACCAGACCATGTCAAATCAAAGCTTTTGGATGCACCCATGGACAAGGTCAATTTATTTGGTTCCCCTGCACAGCAGGTACTAAAAAAGATGGAGGAGAAGGCGAAATCTGTACAAACAGTGAAAGATTTCTTACAGGTTCAATCTCCAAGGTTTAGCAGGAACTGGCCCTCCAAGAATTGGTCCTTTCCGGACTCCTCTAAGACACAGAGGCAGGAATAGGCGTTCTAGAGGCAGAAACCAATCCAGGGGTGCCTACAGGGGATGTCAGTGGCAAGGTAACAACCAGCGAGGCACAGACGCAGCCAGGCACAGACGCAGCCACCACCACGACAACTCCATCACAGTGACTTGGCAGTGGCACCGCCTACCAGGGAACAACTAGAAGCACCCTTAGGCGGAAAGCTAACCTTATTTTCAAAGAACTGGCATTGCATCACAAGGGAAAAATGGATTTTGCAAACTATAGACCAAGGTTACAGGTTCCATTTCCATACTCTACCAGGAAAGAGAGGAATGCCAAACCTTCCACCTACTCAAAGGTCAGAAGCTCTAAAGCAAATATCTCAACTATTAAGAATGAGAGCTGTGGAAAAGGTACCATCTATGGAGCAAGGAAAGGGATTTTACTCCAGACTCTTCCTGGTACCAAGAAAAGAAAACAAATGGAGACCTATTCTACACCTGTCCGCTTTAAACACATTCCTCATTGTTCCAAAATTCAAAATGCTGACCCTACAGCAGCTTCTTCCCATGCTGGGCAAGGAGTCTTGGCTGGTAACTCTAGATCTCAAGGAGGCATACCTGCACGTCCCCATTCGACCAATTTGCAGAAGATACCTCAGATTTCTTGCAGGATCAGAGCATTATCAATTTTCAGCATTGCCCTTTGGCTTGTCTACTGCGCCCAGAGTGTTCACGAAATGCCTGGCATCAGTAATTGCTCATTGCAGACTTCAGGGGATCCAAATTTATCCATACCTGGACGACTGCCTGATACAAGCGGACAACAACAGCAAGCTAACAGAAGACTTACAAAGAGTCATTTACCTGCTGCAAGCCCTGGGATATACAGTCAATATAAAAGTCAAGGCTGATTCCATCCCAAAGAATAACCTTTCTGGGTGCAGAGCTGGACACATCAAAACAAATGGCATTCCTAACTGCAGAAAAGAAAGAGCAACTACCTCTCTACTTCTTGGCATTAACAAAGCAGAACCTTCTAACTGCAAGAAAAATACTACAAGCCCTAGGCTTCATGGCATCCTGCATAATTCTGGTCCCTCATGCCAGACTGCATATGAGAAAGCTACAGTGGTACCTGAAGAATTTGTGGTCCCAACACAAGCACAGCCTAGAAACCAAAATTCCAATAATCCCATGCCTGAAGCAAGAGTTCCTATGGTGGGCTCAGGCCTGTCAATCAAACACAGGATTGCCCTTCTGCAACAGTCAACCAAGCCAAACCATCACGACAGATGCCTCAGACCTCGGTTGGGGGGCACACATGCTGGGCAAGTGCATACAAGGCTTATGGACTCAAGACCAGCAGTGCCTGCACATAAATCTAAAGGAAATGCTGGCAGTAAAATTGGCAATACAGTCATTCAGACCATTTCTCCAGGAGGGTCAGTTGATAAGGACAGACAACACCACAGTTATGTGGTACATCAACAAACAGGGAGGCACACATTCATGTCCTCTATGCCGGCTGGCACTGGACCTATGGGATGTGGCTCTGAGCTACAACATTCAGTTACAAGCAATTTTTGTACCGGGAAAAGAAAACATTCTAGCAGACATATTAAGCAGAACTACCACAGATGCCCACGAATGGATGCTGCATCCGGACATCTTCAAAGCCATCACAAGAAAATGGGGATTACCACAAATAAGACTTGTTTGCATCCCCACTCAATCACCAGCTAAAGAAATTCTGCACAAGGACATACCACCCACTTGCTTGGAAGGTGGACTCCCTATCTTTCAGTTGGAAAAATCTGACAGCATACGCATTCCCATCACTTCCTTTGATGCACAAGGTGCTTCTGAAGATCAAAGAGGACCGTCCAAGGATCATTCTGATAGCTCCAGACTGGCCAAGACAACATTGGTACCCATTGCTGAGGAGCATGTCTCGGGAACAAATATGGACACTACCCCTGATCCCATTACTGTTAACACAGAACAACTACAACATCCTGCATCCAAACCTGAAAACTCTGCAGCTGACTGCCTGGAACATTACATAAGAGCAATTAACCCAAATTTATCCCAAAGGGTTAAAGACATAATCCTAGAGGCCCGTAGGCCTTCAACAAGAAAGAATTATGCAGCAAAATGGAAAAGATATCTCATTTGGAGTACTGCAAAGGGAAAAGATGTGACACTGGTAAACATAGCCAACATCCTGGAGTACTTGGCAGAGCTCTTCCATACAGGCCTGTCCTACTCTTCCATCAAGATACATGCATCAGCTATTCCAGCAGAATACAGCTTGGATCCTCCTGTCTTCTCTCATCCTCTGCTCAGACAGTTTCTGAGAGGAATTAAAAATGTAAAACCTCCCAGGAAACCACCATTGCCAGCATGGGACTTGAACTTTGTGCTAGAAAAATTGACACTTCCCCCTTTTGAACCAGCAGCAACAGCAGAATTACAATACTTATGGAAGACTGCTTTCCTGCTGGCAATAACATCAGCAAGAAGGGTCTCTGAACTACAGGCATTAATGGCAGTGCAACCCTTCCTGATCTTCCATCAAGATAGTGTCCATGAGAACAAATCCTACATTTATGCCTAAGGTGATATCCAGAGTGTCATTAAATCAGGCTATCCACCTACCTACATTCTTCCCCAACCCACAGAACAGGGGAGAAAGACTCTTACATACCTTGGATGTACATACGCAATTACGCTACTACCTGGACAGGACCAAGTCCAATAGAAAAACTGACCAGCTTCTGGTAGCATATGCAACAGGAAAGGAAGGAAAACCAATTTCAAAACAGACAATCTCCAAATGGATAGGAAATTGCATTAGATTTTGTTACTCCTACCATGGAAAGAAAACTCCAGAGAACATCAGACCTCACTCCACAAGGGCTACAGCCACTACCACAGCTTTCTTACGAGGAGTGGCTACCAAGGACATTATAGAGGCTGCTACTTGGACCTCCGTGCATACATTTGCCAAGCATTACCATTTACCTTTATACTCTAGATCCCGAGCAGGTTTTGCCACTGCTGTTTTGCAAGGGATCCTAGCTACACCATAATCTCTACTCTTTTCCTCCTCCCCTAGTTTAGCTATGGTATTCTACCAATTTGTAAGGACTGCAGATGCATCCTTGAAGGACATAGTACAGTTTTGTACCTACCATAAATGTAGATGTCTGATAGGAATGCATCTGCAGTCAGGATTACCCACCCACCTTCCCCTCTGAGGTACTCCTAGGGTATTTGCCATCCTTCAGCTAGCTTGGGGGGGATCTATTATGGTGTATTTGTTTGTATATATGTACATACATGCTTATTTTATGTGTTTGCTCTCTACTATTTGGAAACATTGGCATTTATCCAAATTTAGCCATCCAAGAGGGCACCTGGCATCTGGGGCAAGAAACACTGAGGAAAATGGTGTCGGCTGATGCCTTTATACCCGAAAAACTGCAGCGATGATGTCGGGTGAAGTGCGACACCAACCGAAGCCGGACCCAGACTTTGGAATCCGGCCGACCGAAGGGCTGCCTGACGACAGGATAACCCATTTGTAAGGACTGCAGATGCATTCCTATCGGACATCTACATTTATGGTAGGTACAAAACTGTACTTTATGCACAATCCGCTCCAAACTCTGAACCTGGCAGCATGGCTGGTCATGTAATTATTCAAACACCACTTCTCAGTAAATCTGTGATGGATGTCATTTTGAAAGCCAGAAGGCCTAGTACTAGACAATCCTATGCTGATAAATGGAAGAGATTCTGTGCTTGGAGCCAAGCACAAGGAACTGACACAGCAAATCCAAATATTCCTCAGATTTAACAATGCTTGACAAGGGCCTATCTTTCTCATCAATAAAAATCCATGCCTCTGCCATCTCTGCTCTTTACAACACAGACCCGCCCATCTTTTCTCATCCTGTGCTAAAACAGTATCTTAGAGGAGCAAAAAATTTAAGGCCTCCCAGATCATCACCAATTCCTGCATGGGACCTCAATTTTGTGTTGGAAAAGCTCACCCTGCCTCCATTTCAACCAGCTGCTACTGCAGATATAAAGTTTTTATTTTGGGGGGAAAAAAAGCTTTCCTTCTGGCAATCACTTCAGCAAGAAGGGTTTCCGATCTACAGGCCCTCATGACTGTGGAGCCCGACAGGGTGTCCTTCAGGACCAATCCTTTATGCCTAAGGTGGTATCCAGTGTGGCTCTTAACCAAACTATTCACCTGCCAACTTTTTACCCAAATCCGCAGAACAAGGGGGAGTGGATTCTGCATTCCTTGGACATACACAGACCACTAAGATCCTACTTAAACAGGACCAAATCTCTCAAACTCTGAGCAGCTACTGTGGTAGCATTTGCTACAGGATCAGAGGGAAAGGCCATTTCAAAGCAGACTATTTCAAAATCGATAAGCCACTGCATTTGTTTCTATTTGCATCATGGTAAACTGGTGCCCAAGGGCATTAGGTTACATTCCACCAGGGCTGCATCTACCTCAGCAGCTTTTCTCAGAGGGGTGCCAACCAAAGACATTTTAGAAGCTGCTACTTGGGAGTTCTGTTCATACTTTTACAAAGCATTATCATTTGCCTCTTTAAGTCAAGGGCAGGCTTTGCCACTGCAGTTCTGCAGGACTTTATAGCCGCTCCTAATGCTGTTTAGTTCCAGCCACCCATCCATAGCTTTGGGATTCTACTCAAATGTAATGACTGCAACAGTGAAACACGAAGAACATAGTACAGTTGTGTACACTTATTATAAATGTAGATGTTCGAGTGCATTCACTGTTGCAGTCCGGGTTACCCACCCGCCATCCCCCTTTATTCTAGAGCTTCTCTTTCCTTCACTATATTCTACAGCCTTTGTAGTGTATTTGCTTTTAGATGAAGGTAAGATTTGTTGTGACAATTGCATGTATATATAATTATATATATATATATATATATATTTATATATATATGTATATATATATTTATATATATATGTATATATAATTATATATATTTATATATATATGTTTATATATTATTATATATATTTATATATATATATGTATGTATATTATTATATATATTTATATATATATGTAATTATATATATTTATATATTTATATATATGTAATTATATATATTTATATATTTTTATATATATGTAATTATATATATATATATATATATATGTAATTATATATATTTATATATATGTATATATAATTATATATATTTATATATATGTATATATAATTATATATATTTATATATATGTATATATAATTATATATAATTATATATATGTATATATAATTATATATAATTATATATATGTATATATAATTATATATATGTATATATATGTATAATTATATATAATTATAGATATGTATACATAATTATAGATATGTATAGATATGTATACATAATTATAGATATGTATAGATATGTATAGATATGTATATATAATTATAGATATGTATAGATATGTATATATAATTATAGATATGTATAGATATGTATAGATATGTATATATATGTATATATATGTATATTTATTTTTATATGTATATATATGTATATTTTTTTATATATATTTTTTTATATATATTTTTATATATATTTATATATATATATATATATATATTTATATATTTATATTTATATATATATTTATATAAATATTTATACATTTATATATTTATATATATATATATGGCTTATCTACTGCACCCAGAGTATTCCCAAAATGCCTGGCTCCAGCCATTGCATACTGCAGGCAAAGAAATATCCAAATTTACCAGTATGTGGACAACTGATTCAGGCGGACAGTCAGGAATTGCTGCTGCAGCACTTGACATTTGTGAAAAACCTTCTCACTTCCTTGGGGTACACCAACGAAAAGAAATCAAAACTGGTACCCAGTCAAAAGATTATATTCCTGGGAGCAAGCTTGGACAAAGCTTCCCAGATGACATTCCTCACCTCAGAAAAATAAGTATGACAGACTACTTCAAATAGCCACCAGAACCCAGCTATCTGCAAGAAAAATACTGCAAGCCCTAGAGTTCATGGCCTCATGTATACTGCTGATTCCTTATGCAAGACTGCATATGACAAACTTGAATGGTACTTTGAGTATTTGGTGCCAACTTTCTCAGGACCTAGAAACAGTCATTCCTATCATACTCTAAGGACAGAGTTTCTCTGGTGGGCAGAAGCATGCAACCACAACAAGGGACTGCCCCAAGCCACCCAGACCCTAACCACCGATGCATCAGACTATGCCTGGGGCGAACACATGGGCTCCAGTGGCACTGAATACATGGGCTCCAGTGGCACTGAATACATATTCTGTCCAAGTTAAATTCATCTGCACATCAACCTAAAAGAGATGCTAGTTGTACAGAATGCCCTGACAGCTTTCAGATCCTTAATCTTTGCAGGACAACTGCTAATGAAAACACACCACAGTTATGTGGTACCTAACCAAGCAGGGGCGGGGCCCATTCCTACCCACTCTGCAGGTTAGCCATGGCCCTGTGGGACACTGCCTTGGGCAAGTCCATCTGCAAGCTCAATTCCTGCCAGGCAAACAAAGCTTACTGGCAGACTAAGCAGAAATCTCTTAGACCCACAAGAGTGGCAATTGGAGCACAGCACCTTCAACCTTCTGATCCAGAAATGGGGGACCCCAGAGGTGGATCTCTTTGCCTTCCCCACAACCACCAGCTCAGCAAATTCTGCACCAGGAATCCTCACAGCAGGGACTGGAAAGTGGATGCTCTCTTTTCAGTGGGTAAATCTCTCAATCTATGCCTTCCCCCTATGCCCCTCCTTTCAAGAGTATTATTCAAGATCGGACAGACCAAGGACAATGTTAAGTTGTCAATCTCGCCTTCATTCTTGCTGGATGGGTTCGGAGCCGATCCTAGTCTCCGACTCGGCACTTGCTTAGCTTGAGAACTCCTTTTACCAGCTCGAGGCAACCCTATATCCCATGATGCAAGGCGGAACTACTTCAGATGTCGTTTGCCGCTTTGCGAAGAGGTCTCCTTTTTTGCCAGCTGAGGTAAGTTTGAGTTTTTCAAACAGCTTAGGGTTTATCTTCCCCTTTTCCTATTTTTTAGTGTATAGTGTCCATTCAGTCACCCTATTCCCCTTATAGTTTTAAAAATATTTGTTACTTTATAGAAAGTTAAAAAGTTTTCAGTTAGGCCTAGGCCTCCCTTATTAATCCCTATCTGTGTGTCTGTGTTGTGGGATTAATTTGTGTGACTGTTTTGGGGTGTGTTTATGAGTATATTGTTACTCTTTTCTTAGGCTATGTCTAAGGAGGTAAAGGTCTCTGGCTTCAAGAAGTGTGACTCGTGCTGTCAGAAAATGTCTCTGACAGACGGTCACACTTCTTGTGTTTACTGCCTGGGGCCTTTACACCTGCAGGACTCCTGTGCTTTGTGTCACTCTTTTAGCCAGCGAGTCCTGCAGGAAAGGAGGAATAAGTTAATCCTCCGTGGCTTACTAAAGCCGGAAGGTTCACCCACTAAACCTGTGTCCAGTAAGCCTTCCAAGCCATCTAAGGGTCAGGCTACAGCTTCCAAGCCTTCCCCGGTGGCTCCGACTCCTTCGGAGTCGAGATCGGCTCCGGCCGGAGCCGATTTTTCTTCTTCTCAGCTAGGGTTGGTGCTGATCGGTTCCAACACCCAATCTGCTGTTGCCTTGTCGGCTCTGGCTGGAGCCGACACAGTATCCAGTATCAGAGCCGAGAAGCCTTCGGCTCCATCTGGAACCCATATGACGTCGGCTCCGATGACTTCGGCTCCATCTGGAACCCATATGACGTCGGCTCCGATGACTTCATCCAAGAAGAGATCTCGGTCCTCGTCTTTGGAATCTATCCACTCGGCTCCGGGGTCTCCTCTTTTGTCGGAGCGGAGTCATCGGAGCCGATCTTCGAGATCTTCCAGGCTGTCTGACCACGATTTAGAGAGGGTGGTAAGCAGGCTGTTAAAGTCGCAGGCACTGGCCCAAATGCTCCATAGCCCGTCTCAGCAGACTTTGGCTATTGCTTCACCCCTTGAACTTCCTCCTCTGACTCCTCACCAGAGTTCGGAGCCGGAGCTTCTCGGGACAGCGACTGTGTCGGCGCCGGAACCGATACATCCTTTTTCGGCTCCGTCATCTTCGGCTCCGATCTCCTCCTTGAGACCTTCCTTGGAGGGATCCGGTCGTCGAGTTTCCCTTGTTGGCTCCGAGGGGGCTAGTGGCATCGGACCCTTGTCCGACCCCGCTCTTTCTCTCGGGGCTTCGGCTTTGGTAAGCTCGGCACCGACATCAGCCTCGGAGCCTTCTATCTCAGTGGAGCCGGGAATTCCTATTTCCTCGGAACGGGAATATTCCGGTCTCCCGGAGAGGGGAGCCTTTGAGGTGATGAGTGTCCTGGCACCTGAGCCAGGTCAACGATCCATCCCTCTAGCTCCTCCCTCTTCGGTGCCTGTAGACACCTCTTGCCAGCCTCTTGCTCTCAGGCCCAGGGATCCATCACCCCAGATTTCCCCATTGGGAATATCTTCCTCTTCCGAGGTTTCTCCTGATCCTACAGGGGAACCCCCTCGGAAGAGGACGTGTAAGAGGAAACACACAGACTCCCCTGAGTCTACTACATCTGATACCGACTTAGATGAGTCGGAGGGTTCCCCACGATCCCCCTCTGAGGATGTCTCCTTTTCAGACATCCTTGAGCTCCTCAGAGGGGGAATTGGCCTTCCATTGACCCCTCCGAGGATGAGTCTGTATACCTGGAGGCTTTTGGATCCCGACCCTCCACCTCCTGGGTGTCTCCGCCTTTCAACCCACTTATGCAGGTAGTGGCTCGGAAGGCGTGGGCAGCTCCAGATTCTGTGGAACCTGTCCCCAGGAGACCATCCAAATTTATTACGGCCCCTACGGACAAGCAGTTTCTTTCCAAGGGCGTCTCTGTGGATGCTATGGTGGTGGCGGCGGCCACTAATAAGGAACTGGCGGATCCTTCAGTACCTGTCCATCCTCCTAACAAAGATTCTAGGACCATGGACAGGTATGGAAAGCGGATGTTTTCTTCAGCGACCTTTACTATGCGTTCGCTGAACTACCTTTGTCACTTCACCAGGCTTCAAAGAGATATTCTCAAGGAACTAGGTGAAGTGGTCCAGGATCCTTCTGCTGCTGGGGCTCAAGAAAAGATTGCCTCACAGCTAGCAATCCTGAATTCCTTATCCAACTCCTTCATGCGGCTCATATCCTATGCAGCCGATGGAGCGAGCAGGGCTGCAGGCACAGGAGTGGCTCTTAGACGTCAAGCCTGGATGCGGCTTTGTAATTTTGCGGACCCCTTTAAGGCGTCCTTCACCAATACCCCCTTTGACGGTTCGGCTTTGTTCGGACCTCAGGTGAAGGAAACCTTGACCAGGTGTGAGCAGGACGGTAAAACTCTTTCTGCCATTGGAGTCCATTTTTCCACCCCTTCTAGACCCTATCCCAAGGGTCAGAAGGGAGGGAAGATGTGGTTCCGCAAAGCCCAAGGAGCTACACCGGACACATGTGGTCAGTTTACCCCCAGAGGCAGAGGGGGTAACAATAATAGATGCCGCCCTAGAGGCAGGGGGGGTCCTCAGAACCAGGGCAACAGGGAGTCTCTTCCTGAGAAGCCCTTTCAGCACCCCTGAGGTGTTGCCCGACTGTCCACCCTTGGAGGCAGTCAGGGGAAGGATTTCGCTGTACCCAGTAGCCTGGCATTCCCTTTCACAAGATATGTGGGTACAGTCGATCATATCCGAGGGTTACAAAATCCCCTTCGAAAGGTATCCCGTACCTCAACAATCCCTTCCAGACATCTCACCCGGTCAAAGGGATTTGGCAGAACAGGAGGTTTCAAAACTCCTAGAAAAAAGAGCCGTCCAGACTGTTCCGGCAGACCAAGTAGGATCCGGCATCTACTCGAGATTCTTTTTGGTCCCCAAAAGGGCGGGAGATTGAGACCAATATTAGACCTGAGCAGTCTAAACAGATTTGTCAAGAAGGCAAGATTCCGGATGGTCACGCTTCAGTCCATTCTGCCCTTTCTGGGCAAGGACAACTGGATGTGCTCTATAGACCTTCAGGATGTGTACTATCACATAAAGATTCACAGGCGCTCCAGAAGGTTTCTCCGCTTTCAGCTAGGGACCAGTCATTACCAATTCAGAGCCCTGCCCTTTGGCCTCACTTCAGCCCCCAGAGTGTTTACCAAATGCATGGCAGTGGTCACAGCTCATCTGAGACGTCAAGGATTCCAGGTGTTTCCTTATTTAGACTACTGGCTCCTCTCCGCCACCACCAGGTGTCAGCTTCTTCAGACCAGAGACTACACTCTGCAGCTTTGCAGGAGTTTGGGAATTTCAGTGAATTTCGAAAAATCTTCTCTGCGGCCTTGCCAATCTATCACCTTTATAGGCGCAGAATTAAACACCGTCAAAATGTTAGCCAGACTAACAGATCAAAGAATTCTGGACATCCAAAAATACGTTCGGATTTTATTGCAGAGCAGCAAAGTCAAAGCCAGATTGATACTAAAGGTTTTAGGGCTTATGGCTACGGCCATTGTTCTTCTACCACTGGCTCGCTTCCACATGCGTCTTCTGCAGTGGATGTTATTCACTCAGTGGTCGTTCCACAGTCTTCCGATGAGGCACGAAATCTTAGTCACACAATCGTGCAGAACTCATCTGAACTGGTGGATATCTTCCCCTCTTCTTCATCAGGGCCGACCTTTTGTTCCCCCTCCTCCAGTTGCCACAGTTACTACGGATGCCTCTCTGATCGGGTGGGGGGGGCATTATCAGGGCAGGATGGTCCATGGGACGTGGCAACCCATAGAATACCATCTGCACATAAATGTCCTGGAGATGAGAGCGGTGCTTTTAACGTTGCAAGCCCTCAATGACTTTCTTCCCGCGGGGACTATTGCAGTACAAACGGACAGCATGTCCGTGGTCTGGTACATCAACAAGCAGGGCGGGACCAGGTCCTATCCGTTGTGTCGAGAAGCTCTCAGACTTTGGCAATGGGCAATCTCCTCTCATCGGTTTCTGATAGCAATGCACATCCCCGGCAGGTCCAACCTCTTGGCGGACAGGCTGAGCAGATCCATTCTCATGCCTCACGAGTGGTCTCTCAATCAATCTGTAGTGGACCAGATTTTTCTGAAGTGGGGCACACCTTGTTGCGATCTTTTTGCTACACCCCAAAACAACAAGTGCCCCGATTTCTTCACTCTCTTTCCCCTACCAGGCCAACCCTGAGAGACTCTCTAACCCAGGATTGGCCCGGGGACTTCTGTCGCTTTTCCTCCTTTTCCCTTGATTCCACAAGTCATTCAGAAAGCCACCGTTGGGCCAAGTTGATTCTCATTGCCCCTTACTGGCCTCGACAAATTTGGTTTCCGTCTCTGCATCGTCACCTCCTGGTGCAGCCCTGGCATCTGGACCCAGTTCCGGATCTCTTGATCCACCAGTCGGGTCAACAGCACCGGGCCATTCATTCTCTCAACCTCACTGCTTGGTTGCTCCACTTCCTTCCCTAGCCAGGCTTCCTATGATCTCTGATCCGGTCAGAGATACCTTAGTGGCTTCTTTAAAGTCGTCCACCAGAACCGTTTATGCTAGCAAGTGGCGACGTTTTTCCATTTGGTCAAATTCCAGAAATATTGATCCCTTTACTGCTCCTGTGCATTCTGTTTTAGATTTCCTGGCGGAAGTTTTTCAGTCAGGATCTTCTTCATCTACAGTTAAAGTTCAACTGGCTGCTATTTCCAAGTATCATGTTGGCTTACAAGATCATAACATTATGTCTCATAGACTATGCAAGGCCTTTCTGAGAGGAGTGTTTCTCCTAAAGCCGCCAATAAAACATCCTCCTCCACAGTGGGATCTAAATTTAATGTTGGCATCCTTAATGTTACCACCCTTCGAACCGTCTGCTTCATGTTCATTGAAATTGTTGACCTGGAAAACTATATTTTTACTGGCTGTCACTTCAGCAAGAAGGGTTTCCGAGATTCAAGCTCTCTGCATCCGTTCCCCTTACTTGGTTTTTCACAGGGACAGGGTATCCTTAAGAACGAACCCGTCCTTTCTCCCCAAAGTTGTTTCTCAAACCAATATTAATCAATCCATCGATCTACCAGTTTTTTTCCCAAATTATTCTAACAGAGCTGAACAAAAGCTTCATTTTTTGGATGTCCATAGTCAGCTCAGGTACTATTTGCATAGAACGAAACAATTCAGGAAATCGGACCAATTATTTGTCTCCTATGCAGAAAACAGGAAAGGTCTCCCAGTGTCTAAAGTGACCTTATCCAGATGGTTGTCTTCCACCATTTCTTATGTCTATTCACTCAGAGGCAAGCAACTACCTTCTAAACCAAAAGCACACTCAACCAGGAGTCTATCCACTTCTGCAGCCTTTCAGGATAGACTACCCATTGATACCATTTGTGCAGCAGCTACTTGGGCCACTCCTCATACCTTTGTCTCTCATTACAAGTTAGATTTGGTCTCCAGAGACAGGGCCAGTTTTGGTTCCACAGTTCTCAAGAGTCTGTTCCATTGAGCCACCAGGGATACAGGTGCTAGGGACGCGGTCCCATCCAGCAAGAATGAAGGCGAGATTGACAACTTAACATTTAGAAGTTATGTACCTACCATAACGTTCCATGTTAGTTGTCTTCTCTCGCCTTCTTTCTTGCGTCCCTCCCTCCTTCCCCCTGGCCTGGACAGATCTTGAAGAGTTCCTCTTATCAGGTTATTTCCTCCTGAGCCTTCATTAGAGGACTCCTTTATTATGAGCTTGGGTTTCCTAATATATGTTAGGTTAGTCCTTAGCAGGGTAGGTTAGCTACCAAACGAGATCTGAGGTAGTTCCGCCTTGCATCATGGGATATAGGGTTGCCTCGAGCTGGTAAAAGGAGTTCTCAAGCTAAGCCAGTGCCGAGTCGGAGCCGAGGATCGGCTCCGAACCCATCCAGCAAGAAAGAAGGCGAGAGAAGACAACTAACATGGAACGTTATGGTAGGTACATAACTTCTAAATTCTGATTGCCCAGACTGGCCATGACAGCACTGGTACCCATTCCTCCACAGCCTGACATTGGTGCCACCCTGGCACCTACACCAGAATACAACCCTCCTCTCTCAGCAGTTGGGACAGATTCTGCATTCACAACTGCAAACCCTAAATCTTGCAGCCTGGCTTATTCCTTGAATTCTACTCCAGCGACCTTAAGCAAACAGGTGCTGGACATAAAAGCCAGAAGACCCAGAACAAGAAAATCCTACACTAAGTGGAAAAGGTTCTGCTCATGGATTCAATCTAAGAGGGCACAACACTGCCCTCTCTGCCTCTTATCCTGGATTACTTAGATCTACTCAACAAAGGCCTGTCCTTCTCCATTAAGATACATGCCTCAGCCAATTCTGCTCATTACAGCACTGAACCACCTCTCTTCTCGCACCCTTTCATCAGACAGTTCTTGAGAGGGGCAAACAAGGGCACCAAGGAGAGCACCCACCCCTGCTTGGGACCTTAAATTTGTACTGGAAAAGCTAATGCCCCCCCCCCCTTTGAACCTGCTTCATCAGCAATTAAAATTTCTCTTTTGGAAAACAGCCTTGCTTCTAGTCATCACTTCAGCTAGAAGAGTGTCTGAGCTACAAGCACTGATGGCTGTGTAACCCTTCATTTTTCATGCCGACAGGGTTTTCCTCAGAACTAACCCTGCCTAAAGTAGTGTCCAGTGTGGCTCTCAATCCATCCATTTGCCAACCTTCTTCCCTAATCCTCAAAATAACGGGGAAAGGATCCTGCAGTCCTTGGACGTGCACAGACAGCTCAGATTCTACCTTGATGGGGCTAAGCCCTTCAGAAAATCTGACCAGTTACTAGTCAGCTTTGCAAAAGGGGCAGAGAGGGCAAGGCCATTTCAAAGCTATTTCCAAATGGATAGCACACTGCATCCATTTCTGCTACAAGCACCATAGGAAACCAAAACCCTTCAAGGGGTAAGAATACATTCCACTAGGGAAACATCTACCTCTACAGCATTTCTCAGGGACATCCTGGAGTTCTGTACACGTTTACCAAGCAATTACCACCTGCCTATCTTTTCCAAATCCAGGGCAGGATTTGCTACAGCAGTCCTGCAAGGCACACTTACCAGCCCTAACTCTTCTTGACTGCCTCTACCCTTCAGCTTTGGGAATTCACCCAAGTGTGATGACTGCAACAGTGAAACACAGAACATAGTACAGTTGTGTACACATCATAAATGTAGATGTTTGAGTGTATTCACTGTTGCAGTCCTGGATGTTCATCGTGCATACAGCTGCAGTCATAACAGATGGGTTCTCCTGCCGTCAAGTGGGTCCTCGGTCGGCCGAATTCCAAAGTCTAGGTCCGGCGTCGGTTGTTGTTGCTTCTTCCCTGACGTCAGTGCGACAGGGGTATAAAAGAACCAGCCGACGCCATTTTCTCCAGTCTTTCTTGCTGCGTGGTGCCCGAAGCAGAAGCAGTTTGCAAGTGCCGGTCGGCCAGCTCCTGAGATTACGAATATTTCTCAACCGAAGACTTCTATAAAGCTAAGTACCCCGTTGGGGAATCTTTTCTTGCCTCAGACCGATGTCAGACAAAGTTAATAATTGCATTTCATGTGGGAGGCAAATACCGCATAAGGATTTCCATTCCCTCTGTATACCTTGCTTAGGCCCAGAACACGACGTCTCGGCCTGTCGTTTTTGTGCTACATTCAACAGATGCACTATTAAGCGTCGGGCGGAGTTCGCCCAACACTATTTTGGCAAAAGGTTTAATTACAACATGTCGTCGGATACTCCAACTCCAATTTTGAGTAAACAACGTAAAGATAAGGACCGACATACGAGGTCCATGACTTCTACCGACACCACGCTAAAGCCGACTACATGTGCTCCGGTTCTCAGCGAGGTGCCTATGCAGCCCCTGACTACCGATGACACTTCATTAACGGTGTCTTCTGTGCCTGAGGTCGCAGGCTCTTTGGCCCATACCCTGACTACAGATACCGAAGTCACCCTTGGGGAAACTCAGAGTTCAGACAGGCCTGCCAACTCTCAAGGTGTCTTCAGGCCTTCTTCTTTTTCCATTAAGGCTTGCACTAAATCTAAAGCAGCCATGCATTCTAAAAGACAAGCTCCACAGGGCCCCTCTCAGGGCCCCATGCCTAAAAAGCAGATGCTCAAAATGGCTGTGGATTTGATTGCTCTTATCAGGGGTTCTCAACCCCCCCCCCGGACAAAACTCCCAGAGTGGAGGAAAAATACCTTTCCTCGGACCAGGCCTGCATTACTTCAGAGCATTCTGAGGACCAGGAACATTCTTACTCCCCTTTCGAAGATTCCGATGCAGAGGAAGTCCATTCCCTCTGTCTCCCCCCCTGAGGATTACTCTTTTGGGGAAACCTTGCATACCTTAAGGGGAACACTTCCACTGGGAAGGCCAAGAGTACTCAGAATCCAAGAAAAGGCTCAGGGATTTCCTCTTGCTCCCTCAGCACAGGCCTCTGGCTATACCTCCTGTCTTGGACATTCTAGATGATGTGTATTCAGAGGCCAGCCTTAACCCAGATTCTTTACCTCCAGCTCCAGTCAAGCCTGACAGGTATTACCGAGTTCCTGATTCACACCAATTCCTATACAAAAGCCATGCGGCTGACCCAGAAACTATTTCACAGGGTCCCAAGGGAATTAAGGCCTCCACTGCCAAAAATCCATTACCTTCAGAGAGAGATTCCAGAGCTTTAGAAAGGTGGGGGGGAAAAGGTATACACCTCGGCAACTTTAACCATGAGGGCATTAAACTGTCAGTTCCATATGTTAAAGTATCAACAGTTTTTGTTATCTCCGTTGAAAAGCAAAATGTCACAACCTGAACAACCAGACTTGAAGGAGTTGCAGGATTTGTTGCATAGTACAGAGCAAGTGGATAAGCATACCTTGCAATGTGGTTTTGATGCTTTAGAGGCCTCTTGTAGAGCTGCTGTTACAGGATCAGTCATACGTAGACATGCTTGGCTCAAAGAGCAACCCTTACCAGATCATGTCAAAGCTAAATTACTAGAATGCACCTCTTCAAAAGGATGTATTGTTTGGTGTTAAAGCTGAGGAGGTATTAAAGAAAATGGAGGAAAAGGCAAAATCAATGCAAACAGTGAAAGATTTCCTAGAGGTACAACCGCCACGTTTCAGTAGTAATTGGCCTTCAAAAAATTAGTCCTTTCCAGCCACGGACAGACCACAAAGAGGTAGATACAGGCGCCCGAGAGGTAGAGGGCCATCTCAAGGTTCATTTAGAGGCAGACAATGGCAAACACCTACACCAAGAGGGGGTGAGGATAGTTCACGGCCATTCAGAAAGCAGACCCAATGACTTCCCCTTTGCATGCCAAGCAAGGCTCAAATGGCAGCACCTTTAGGCGGAAAACTGGCATTTTCTAAAAATTGGCATATTGTCACAAAAGACAAATGGATCTTGGACATTATAGACAGAGGCTACAGATTCCACTTTCACACCCTTCCAAAAATGAGAGGCATGCCAAACCTGCCACACAATCTAAGGGCAGAGGCACAAAAACAAATTTCAGATCTCATGGACATGAAAGCTATTCAAGAGGTACCTACACAAGAACAGGGTCAAGGTTTTTATTCCAGACTATTCTTGGTACCAAGGAAGGACAAAAATTGGAGACCTATTTTGGACCTATCCATCCTAAACACATTTTTACTCGTACCAAAGTTCAAGATGCTCACATTACAGCAGCTTCTTCCCATGCTGGGCAAGGAATCTTGGCTGGTGACATTGGACCTCAAGGAGGCATACCTGCATGTCCCAAGCAGAAGATACCTCAGATTTCTTGTAGGTTCATCCCATTATCAATTCTCTGCATTGCCCTTTGGCTTATCTACTATGCCCAGAGTGTTCACGAAATGCCTGGCATCAGTAATTGCCTTCTGCAGACTTCAAGGGATACAAATATACCCATATCTGGACGACTGCCTGATCCAAGCGGACAGCAAACACACTCTTCTGAAACACCTGGCGTTTGTAATAATGTTGAAATCTCTGGGATACACAGTCAACAAAAAAGTCAAGACTAATACCCTCTCAAACAATAATTTTCCTGGGTGCCAGCTTGGATACAAACACCCAAATGGCCTACCTCAAGCCAGAGAAACCAGGGCAATTAACTCAATACTTCAGAAAACTGGCAACCTTCACCAGGCTGACTGCAAGGAAAATCCTGCAGGCTCTGGGATTCATGGCATCTTGCATCCTACTAATCCCATGTGCAAAGCTGCATAGGAGGAGACTTCAATGGTACCTAAAAAACTTATGGTCTCAACACAGCCACAGTTTGGAATCAGTCATACCACTGATTCCATGTCTTCAAAAGGAATTTCTGTGGTGGGCTCAAGCATACCAAAGAAACATAGGCCTCCCATTCTGCAAGCTTCAAGCAAGTCAAGTCATCACAACAGACGCCTCGGACTACGCCTGGGGGGTGCACATGACAGATAGGTGCATTCAGGGCAAATGGTCACAAAAAGAGAAGCACCTACACATCAATCAAAAGGAAATGCTAGCAGTAATAAATGCTATTATGGCTTTCCTACCCTACTGCATCCAGGGCAGCTATTGATAAGAACAGACAACACCACAGTGATGTGGTACATAAACAGGGAGGAACCCATTCATACCCCCTGTGCAGACTAGCCATGCCCCTTTGGAACACGGCTCTGGAATTGCAAATCCAACTTCAAGCACAATTCCTGCCAGGGAAGGAAAACACACTGGCAGAGACAACCTGAGCAGAGATATGACAGATCCACACGAATGGAAGTTGCATCCTCAAGTTTTTACAATGATAATTCAAGCATGGGGAAGGCCAGACATAGATCTCTTTGCCACCCACAGAAATTACCAATTGACAAAATTCTGCTCAAGGACCTTTCATCCACAGGCCTGGAAAGTGGACGCACTCTTTCAGTTGGACAACAATGACGGTTTATGCCTTTCCTCCTCTTCCACTGCTGGCCAAAGTTCTATTAAAAGCCAGAGCAGACAGACCAAAGATGATTCTCATTGCTCCAGACTGGCCAAGACAACACTGGTACCCACTCCTGAGGAGCCTGACACATTCCCCACCATGGATCCTGCCTCTAATGCCTCTCCTACTGACTCAGCACAACTTCAAAACTCTTCACAGTCAGCTGAAAACAATCTAGCCGCATGGAGGATTCCTTAAATTCACAGCAGACCCTACTCTCCAAGGAGGTGCAGGATGTCATTTTAGAGGCCAGAAGGCCTTCTACTAGAAAAGCCTACTCTGCAAAATGGAAACGGTTTTGTGTCTGGAATCAGAAAAAGGATCAGAATCCTGGAATACTGAATTTACCTCAAATACTACAGTACCTAGCCGAGCTGCTAAGCAGTGGACTTTCATTCTCCTCCATAAAAATTCATGCCTCAGCCATTTCTGCAGAGTACAACACTGATCCTCCTTTATTCTCTCACCCTCTCTTAAGACAGTTCCTCAGAGGGGCTAAGAATATAAAACCCCCAAGGAAGCAACCAGTACCGGCTTGGGACCTCAATTTCATTCTAGAAAAACTAACCCTGCCTCCTTTTGAGCCAGCTGCTTCAACAGATCTGCAATATTTGTCATGGAAAACAGCCTTCCTTCTAGCTATCACCTCAGCACGCAGGGTTTCGGAGCTACAAGCCCTCATGGCTGTGCAGCCTTTCATCATTTTCCATCAGGACAGGGTTTCCTTACGAACCAATCCTTCATTTATGCCAACGGTTGTATCCAGGGTAGCCTTGAATCAGGCTATCCACCTACCTACGTTTTACCCTAATCCACAAAACAAAGGGGAGAAGCTACTACATTCCTTGGACATTCACAGACAGCTCCATTACTATTTGGACTGGACAAAGCCTTTCAGAAAGTCAGAGCAACTTTGTGTCCTATGCTACAGGTGGTCAAGGGAAGCCTATTTCCAAGCAGACAATCTCAAAATGGATAGCACACTGCATACGCTTTTGTTACTCTTTTCATGGTAAATCTGTACCTACAGGCATCAGATCTCACTATACAAGGGCCACAGCTACCTCTGCAGCTTTCCTCAGGGGGGTTCATACCAAAGATATTTTGGAAGCAGCCACTTGGTGTTCTGTACATACTTTCTCCAAGCACTATCGCCTACCTTTATACTCCAAAACCAGAGCGGGCTTTGCCACTGCAGTCTTGCAGGGCATCCTGGCTCCACCTAGTTCCACTTAGTGCCTACCACCCCTTTATTAGCTTTGGGATTCTACCCATCTGTTATGACTGCAGCTGTATGCACGATGAACATAGTACAGTTTTGTACCTACCATAAATGTAGATGTTCGAGTGCTAATACAGCTGCAGTCCAGGTTTCCCTCCCTCCTTCCCCTCTTGGGACAGGCCTTATGGCTAGCACCTCCTCATACAACCTCATTGGAGTATTCTTTTATGGTGTATTTGCTTGCAACTACTGTTTTTTGATTATATTGCATTTGCTTTACTACATAAATTTATGTTCTGCCTTCCTTCTGGGGGCACCTGACATTTGGGGCAAGAAAAACTGAAGAAAATGGCGTTGGCTGGTTCTTTTATACCCCTGTCGCACTGACGTCAGGGAAGAAGCGACGACAACCGACGCCAGACCTAGACTTTGGAATTCGGCCGACCGAGGACCCGCCTGACGGCAGGAGAACCCATCTGTTATGACTGCAGCTGTATTAGCACTCAAACATCTACATTTATGGTAGGTACAAAACTGTACTTTTCCCTCCCTCCAGCCCCCTGGTTTTCACCCCCCCATCTATGGCTATTACTAACCCCTTTTGGGGTATTGGTATTTACTTTTTACTGGTGGTATTTTCCCCTCCATAACCTAGCTCCGTATTTGGGGGGCTCCTGACATTTGAGGCAAGAAAAACTGATGTGATGGGCGTCTGCTGCCTGTTTTTATACCCTTGATGACCTGGCGTCAGTCCTGGAGTGCAGAAATACTAAGTCTCTGGTATTCGGGCTGATTGAGGGCTTACCTGCAGGCAGATACACCAAGTGTGATGACTGCAACAGTGAGTACACTTGAACATCTACACAAATGTACTGCACCACCTTACTATGCTTTCCAAGGATGCTGGGTTCGCCACCCTAGACCTAAGATGCCTACCTACACATTCCATTCGGGGAGTCTTGCAGGAAATATCTGCCTTTCAGGGCAGGATCTATGCACTTTCAGTTCCTTGTGCTTCCCCTTTGGTTTATCCACTTCTTCCCGAGTATTCACAAAATGCCTGGCTCCAACCATTGCTTTTTGCAGACAAAGAAATACTCAAATTTACCCCTACTTGGATTATTGCCTGATTCAGTCAGTCAGGAAAAGCTGTTAGCACCTGACCTTTCTGAAGGACCTACTGACCTCCTTGGGGTATACTACCTATCAACGAAAAAAAAAAATCAAAACTAGTACCCACACACAAAAATTGTATTCCTGGGAGCAAGCCTAGACACAGCATCCCAGATGGCATTCCTTACTCCAGAAAAACAAGCCTACCTGACAGGCTACTTCTCAACTAGCCACCAGAACCCAATTATCCGCAAGGAAAATCCTGCAAGCTCTAGGGTTCATGGTCTCCTGCATTCTACTCATTCCATATACCAGACTGCATATGAGGAAACTACAATGGTACTTGCCTTTGATGTCCACACACTAAAGATCTGGAGACCATCATTCCAATGATACCTTATCAAAGGAAAGATTTTCTTTGGTGGGCAGCAGCATGCAACCCCAAGGGACTTCCCATCTCACAACCCCATGCAGCTCAGACCCTTACCACAGATGCATCAGACTATTCCTGGGGTGCACAACTGGACGGCAGGTGCATTCAGGGCCATTGGAGTCCAAATCAAATATATCTGCACATCAACCAAAAAGAGATGCTAGCTGTTCAGCATGCCCTGACAGCATTCAGACCCCATACTCTCCCTGGGGCCTCTACTGATCAAAACAGGCGACACCACAGTGATGTGGTACATCAGCAAGCAGGGAGGGACTTCCTCTTATCCTCTCTGCATGCTCACCATGACCCTTTGGCACACGGCCGCAGCCATGCAACTACACCTGCTAGCACAATTCCTGCCAGGCTCCCTAAACTCTCTGGCAGACAGCTTGAGCAGAAACCTGCTAGACCCACACGAGTGGCAGCTGGACTGCAGAACCTTCACCCTTGTAACCCAGAAATGGGGCACCCCGAAGGTGGATCTCTTTGCCTCCCACTTCAATCAGCTCAGCAAATTCTGCACCAGGGAACCTCACAGCAAGGCCTGTAAAGTGGATGCTCTATCCTTCCAGCGGGTACACCTCTTGGTCTATGCATTTTCCCCTCTACCACTCATTTCAAGTGTACTGTTCAAAGTAAGGAAGGAAAAGCCATGGGCAATCCTGATTGCCCCAGACTGGCCACACCAGCACTTGTACCCACTGCTGCGCAGCCTGTCACCATGGCACCTACCTCAGATCCCAACACTCCTGACACAGAAGAATGGAGAAGTCATGCATCCCCAATAGCAGACCCTCAACCTGGCAGCCTGGCTTATTCCCCTGACCTCTCAAGCTGCCAGCCTAAGCAAATGAGTCCTAAATGTCATATGTGAGGCCAGACCGCCCCAGCACTAGAAAATCCTATGCTGACAAGTAGACAAGGTTTTGCACCTGGATCCAGGCTAAGGGAGCAGAAACAGCACGGCCTTCCCTACCTCTCATCTTGGATTACCTAGAAGACCCTACTACACAGTGGGCTATCCTCTTCTATTAAAATGAATGCCTTTGCCATCTCTGCTCATTACAGCACAGAGCCACCTCTCTTCTCACACCCTCTCATCAAACAGTTCCTAAGAGGGGCTAGCAACTTAAGGCCACCCAGAAGAGCTCCTACCCCAGCTTGGGACCTTAACTTTATGTTGGAAAAGCTCACCCTTACCCCCCTTTGAACCTGCAGCTTCAGCAGAGTTCCATTTCCTCTCTTGGAAAACAACTTTCTTCTGGCCATCACTTCAGCTAGAAGAGTTTCAGAGCTACAAGCACTCATGGCATCACTGTTGCAGTCATTACATTTAGGTAATCTGCTGGCAGGTTGCCCTCAGTCGGCCTGATTAAGTCTTGGGTCCTGCGTCGGTTGCTGTCTCTTCTTCCATGATGTCAGATAGTCAGGGGTATAAAACATGCAGCCGACACCATTACATCAGTCTTTCTTGCTGCGCGGTACCCAAAGCAGAAGCAGTTCGCAAGTGCCGGTGGGCCGAAATTTTCGTTTTCGAGTTTCAGAACTGAAGTCTTCAACTAAAAGCAAAGTACCCCATTGGGGAAACATTTTCTTGCTCCTTACCGATGTCGGTAAAAGTTAATAATTGCATTAATTGTGGGAAGCAAATACCTCATAAGGATTTTCATTTGTACTTTATTCCTTGCCTAGGCCTCAGCTGACCACAACATGCCTTGCTGTCAGTTTTGTGCTAAATTTAATCAACTCACTATTTAATGTCTGTATATTTTTGCGTCTAAATATTTTGGCTCACGATTTAATTATCCAGAAATGTCATCTGTTAGCAATCCAACTACCGGAATACCTAAAAAAAGAAAGACCGTTGACGTCCAAAACTGACGACGCTTCTCTTAAGCCAGTCGACAGTTCGCCGGTACTCAGTGAGGCACTTTCTCAGCCCCTGATACCCACTACTTCTGATTCGGAGGCCTGTACTGAGACCCATTCAGAGTCTGGTATGCCGCGAGATGCTTCAGTTATGGAACCCGCGGATGTCTCTACCTTAAATGGGTCCAGAGCCGCTGTGCAGGCACCGGCTTCTGAGGGTGTTTTCAAGCCTACAGATTTGTGTATTAGACCGACGCCATCTTCAAAATTAAGGCCAAAATCTAAATCTGTCTAAAAAACTAACGCCTAGGCCACATGTGCAGGCCCCCAAGCCTAAAAAACAAATGATCAAAATGGCTGAAGATTTAATTACTCTGATCAGGAGTAGCCAACCCCTCCTAAGAGGCCTAGGCAAGACATTGATTATGAATCTTCTGAACAGGATTCTATTTCTTCCGACTTTTCTAATGAACAGGATTTGTCTATACCTACTTATGAGGACTCTGATGCAGAAGATTCCATTCCTTCTACTTCTCCCCCTGAGGATTTTTCTTTTGGGGAAACTTTTTACATACCTTAAGGGGACATTTCCACTGAGAAAGTCGGGATTTCTCTGAATCTGAAAAGAGACTTGGGGATTTTCTTTTTCCTCAGCATAGGCCTTTGGCTATACCTCCTGTTCTTGACATTGTTGATGTTTTTTTCAGAATCTAGTATGGCTCCTGATTCTCTGCCTCCGGCTCCTTGTAAGCCAAACAGAATACTACAGGGTTCTTGACTCCCACAAATTCCTTTTCAAAAATCGTATTGCAGATCCTGAAACCATTTCTCAGGGTCTCAAGGGCATTAAGGCCTCTACTGCTAAAAATCCTACCCCTTCTGATAGAGATTCCAGAGCGCTGGATAGATGGGGTAAGAAGGTTTACACTTCTGCAACCATGGCAATTGGCTTTAAACTGTCAATTTCGCATGCTTAAATATCACTAGCATGTTATGGGACTGCTTAAACAGAAAATGATAATTTCTGACTCTGGAAAATAAAGATTTACAGGATTTATTGCATTCAGCTGAACAAGTTGGAAAGCATACTTTGCAATGTGGTTTGATTCTTTGGAGGCCTCCTATAGGGCTGCTGTAACTGGGTCTGTGTTAAGAAGGCATTCTTGGCTCAAAGAGCAAACTCTGCCTGATCATGTTAAAGCAAAATTGTTGGATGCTCCTTTACAACAGGACCGTCTTTTTGGTAATAAGGCTGAAGAAGTTTTAAAAAAAAGATGGAAGATAAATCTAAATCTATACAAACTGTGAAAGATTTCTTACAAGTGCAACCTCCAAAATTTAGTAGGCACTGGCCTACTAAGAACTGGTCCTTTCCAGTTCCTTCGAGAGCCACTCAAGTCAAACCCAGACATTCCAAAGGCTCCAGGTTTCAGTCACAAGGGACCTTTAGAACAAAACAGTGGGGTGCCTCCACATCTGGAACCAGCAAGGCACCTCCCTGTGGTAAACAGTCTCAATGACTTTTGTCTACACTCACCAAGCACTTATCTTGTAGCCACCCCATTGGGGGGAAAGCTGGCACTTCATGCAAGAAACTGGCAACTTATAACCCAGGACAAATGGGTTTTAAGTATAGTATCCCAGGGATACAGATTTCATTTCCACACGTTGCCAATCCCAAACGTATGGCCAGACCTGCCCCCAGATCTGTGGGCAGAGTCCCAGAAACAAGTTCTGTCCCTCATGAACATGGGGGCTATTCAGCCAGTACCAGAAGAGGAAAAGGGACAAGGTTTCTATTAAAGACTTTTCCTGGACCCAGAAAAGAGAAATCATGGCATCCAATTCTGGACTTATCTAACACATTTCTGGACATTCCAAAATTCAGGATGCTGACTCTTCAACAGTTACTTCCTATGCTAGGCAAAGATGCCTGATTGGTAACTCTAGACTTAAGAGGCTTACCTGCATATCCCAATCAGTGAATCTTGCAGAAGATATCTCTGCTTCAAAGCAGGCTGTTTGCATTACCAGATGTTCATCGTGTTTCACTGTTGCAGTCATTACACTTGGGTTATCCTGCTGGCAGGCTACCCGCAGTCGGCCTGAATTCCAAAGTCCTGCTCCGGCGTCAGCTGCTGTCGCCTCTTTCCTGACATCAGTGCGCCAGGGGTATAAAAGATGCAGCCGACGCCATTTTCTTCAGTCTTTCTTGCCGTGCGGTGCCCGATGCAAAAGCAGTTCGCAAGTGCCGGTTGGCCGACTCCTGTGATTTTCGAAATCGAATTTCAGATCCGAAGTCTTCAATAAAGCTAAGTACCCCATTGGGGAAACTTTTTTCTTGCTCCAGACCGATGTCAGAAAAAGTTAACAATTGTATTTCTTGTGTGAAGCAAATACCTCATAAGGATTTCCACTCTTACTGTATTTTGCCTAGGCCCTGACCACGACGTTGCTAGTTGTCGGTTTTGTGCTAGATTTAACCAACGCACTATTAAGCGTCGGTACAATTTTGCTTTTCATTATTTTGGCAGAAGGTTTAACTACATAATGCCGTCGGAACAACCGACGACCAGAATTCATAAACGCAAGGATAAAGACAAGGACAAGCATCCGAGGTCCAAAACCGACAACGAAGCCTCTTCTAGGCCAGTTGCCGGTTCACCGGTGCTCAGTGAGGCGTTTTCGCAGCCCTTGACTCCTGCTACCTCAGAGCCACAGGCCGCCTCCGACTCCCACGTAGAGACAGCTAGACCTCTGGATACTCAAGGTATTGGCCCTTCGGAAATGAATCCCTCAGATGGGTCCGGAGCCACTGAGCAGGCATCTGCTTCTGAGGGGGTCTTCAGACCTCCACAACTTTATATAAAGCCTACTTCAGCATCCAAGACAAAGTCTAAAACAGTTTTAAAGACAAGGAAACCAGTACAGCATTCTCCAGGATAGGCTTCTGTGCCTAAGAAACAGATGCTCAAAATATCTGAAGACCTAATTACTGTGATCAGGGGTTCCCATCCCCCTCCTGATAAGAGGCCTAGGCAAGACACTGAATATGATTCATCTGATCAGGTTTCCATTTCCTCTGATTCGTCTTCTGATCAGGGATATTCTGTTCCTCCCTATGAGGATTTTGATGCTGAACATTCTATTCCTTCAGCTTCTCCTCCTGAGGACTATTCTTTTGGGGAAACCCTGCATACCATGAGAGAGCATTTCCATTGGGAGAGCCAGGATTATTCCAAATCTAAGAAAAGACTTGGAGACTTTCTTTTACTTCCTCAGCACAGACCTCTTGCAATTCCCCGATGTCCTTCATGGATGCATCTGCAGTCATAACAGCTGGGTTGTCCTGTCGTCAGGCAGCCCGTCAGTCGGCCGGATTCCAAAGTCCGGGTCCGGCTTCGGCTGATGTCGCTCTTCATCCGACGTCATCTCTGTTGGACTTCGGGTATAAAGGCATCAGCCGACGCCATCTTCCTCAGTCTTTCTTGCCGCGTGGCGCCAAGCAGAAGCTGTTCGCAAGTGCGGTCGGTCGGATCCAGAGATTTTTCTACGAATACTACTTGAAGACTTCTAAAGCTAAGTACCCGTTGGGGACTCTTTCTTGCCTCAGCCGATGTCAGAAAAAGTTAATAATTGTTTAACCTGTGGGCAACAAATACCTCATAAAGATTTCCATTCTTACTGTCTGCCTTGTTTAGGCCCAGCCCACGTAGCAGCCTGTTCGCCTGTGCTTCCTTCAACCGGCGAGCGGCCGGGTCGGAGTTTGCAGAACAGTTTTTCGGTTCTGACTTTGCTTACATTATGTCGCCGGAACCTCCGACTACACTTTCTGCCAAAAGCAAAGAAAAAGACCGACACTCGCGGTCCGCGGTTTCGGCTGAAACCACGCTTAAGCAAACGCGAGTGTCTCGGTTTCGGCGAAACCGAGAAAACTGATCTAGGTACAGCCGAATCTATCTCTACTCTTGAGGCCCCTGCTACAATTCTTGAATCGGCCTCTGAAGCGTTACCCACTGGCGTATCAGACACCATTCCCTGGATGTCTCTACCCCAGCACGTGGTGCTGCTAGGCCTCCAGCAGCCATGTCCATTAAGGCCTTCGCCAGGGCTAAAGCAGCCAAGTCTACCAAATCAGTGCCTGTTAAACCACCCTCAACCAGGCCCTCTTCTAGTTCTCAAATGCTCACCTTGGCAGAAGATTTGATTTCTTTAATTAGAGGATCTCAACCTCACCCAGACAGGGCCTCTCAGCCCCCAGATAAGAGACCTAGGGCAGAGCCCCCTGAGCCAGTGTCCTCTGATGATTCTGCAGATGAATCACACATTACTGACCAGACAGAGGCCCCTTTCTCTAATTTTGAGGATTCTGATGCTGAAGAATCCATTCCAGCTGCCTCCCCTCCAGAAGAATTCTCCTTTGGGGAAACCTTGCATGCCATGCGAGAGCAGTTCCAATGGCAGCAACAAGAATTCTCAGATTCCCGAAAAAGACTTAGAACCTTTCTGCACCTTCCACAGCACAGGCCCTTAGCTATACCTCCTGTTCTTTCTGTGGTAGATGACGCTTTTAATGATGTCTGCTCTGCTCCAGACTCATTACCCCCAGCCCCTGCCAAACCAGATAGATTTTACAGGGTGCCTGACACTCATCACCACCTTTACAAGGCCCCCCTTGCAGACCCAGAAACAATATCCCAGGGTCCCAAGGCAGTTGCCGCGACCATAGCTAAAAACCCTACTCCTTCTGAAAGGGAAGCAAGGGCATTAGACAGATGGGGTAAAAAAGTATGCACTTCAGCTACTCTCTCAGCTAGAGCTTTAAACTTGCCAGTTTCACATGATAACATATCCTTGTAGCTAAATGGGTGCAGGTGATGCCTCATGAGCACTAGGTGCAGGGTTTGAATACATGAAAGGGAAAATAAGCATGTATTTTTAAACAATACCAAGAGTTTATGCTTGATCAGCTAACTAAAAAATTAACCACTGATGAAGCTCTTGACAAGAAATATGTATTAGAAATGGTAAACAACATACAACAGGTTAGTAACCATTCCTTAAAATGTGGCTATGATGCACTGGAGGCTTCATTTAGATCAGCCATGACTGGCACAGTGATAAGAAGGCATGCATGGCTAAAGGAGCAAGCTCTACCAGATCATGTTAAAGCAAAATTGTTAGATGCTCCTATGGATAAGACAAGTTTGTTTGGTGCACCTGCCCAGCAGGTTATGAAGAAAATGGAAGAAAAGGCAAAATCAGTTCAAACTGTTAAAGATTTCCTGCAGGTTCAACCCCCAAGGTTTAGCAGGAACTGGCCTGCCAAGAATTGGTCCTTTCCTGACTCCACAAGATTTCAAAGGGGCAGGAATAGACGTTCCAGAGGCAGAAACCAAACCAGAGGAAGTGCCTACAGAGGACGACAGTGGCAAGGTAACAACAGAGGCACAGCCACTGCCACTACTTCAACACAGCCACAGTGACTTACTCCTAAAACCGCCTACCAGGGAGCAAATAGCAGCCCCACTAGGCGGAAGGTTAACTTTATTTGCAAAGAACTGGCACCACATAACAAAAGACAAGTGGATTCTGCAAATTATACATCAAGGTTACCGATTCCACTTCCACACTATACCAGTCAAAAGAGGAATGCCAAATCTACCTCCAAATCAAAAAACAGAAGCTTTACAACAGATAATGGAGTTAGCAAACATGAGAGCTGTGGAAAAAGTGCCTGCAGCAGAGCAAGGAAAGGGGTTCTACTCCAGACTGTTCCTAGTTCCAAGAAAGGAAAAAAAGTTGGAGACCAATTCTCGACCTGTCCACCTTGAATACATACATCATTGTCCCAAAATTCAAAATGCTGACCCTACAGCAACTTCTTCCCATGCTGGGCAAGGAGTGTTGGCTGGTAACTCTAGATCTCAAGGAGGCATACCTGCACGTCCCTATTCGACCAATCTGCAGAAGATACCTCAGATTTCTTGCAGGATCAGAGCACTATCAATTCTCAGCATTGCCTTTTGGCTTATCTACTGCCCAGAGTATTCACAAAATGCCTGGCATCAGTAATCGCATATTGCAGACTGCAGGGAATTCATATTTACCCATACCTGGACGACTGCCTGCTACAAGGGGACAACAAAAGCAAGTTGACAACAGATTTGCAAAGGGTCATTTACTTGCTACAAGCACTGGGATACACAGTCAATCTACAAAAGTCAAGACTGATACCATCCCAAACAAGGACATTCTTGGGAGCGGAATTGGACACAGTGAGACAAATGGCATTCCTAACTACAGAAAAACAAAAAGAACTCCCTCTTTACTTCTTGTCCCTAACAAAGCTGAACAAATTAACAGCAAGAAAAGTTCTGCAGGCCTTGGGCTTCATGGCATCATGCATAATTTTGGTCCCATTTGCCAGACTACATATGAGAAAACTACAGTGGTACCTCTGAATTTATGGTCCCAACACAGACACAGCCTCGAAACAGAAATCCCACTAATTCCATGCTTAAAACAGGAGTTCCTATGGTGGGCCCAGGCATGCCGGTCCAACCCAGGCCTTCCTTTTCTCAGATGTCAAGCAAGCCAGAGCATTACAACAGATGCTTCAGACCTAGGATGGGGGGCCCACATGCTGGACAAATGCGTGCAAGGATTGTGGACTCAGGATCAACTTCACCTGCACATCAACCTAAAAGAAATGCTGGCTGTAAAACTGGCTATCCAAAAGTTCAGACCATTTCTCAAAGAGGGCCAGCTGTTGATAAGGACAGACAACACCACAGTCATGTGGTACATCAACAAACAGGGAGGCACTCATTCATACCCCCTATGCAGAATGACTCTGGAACTGTGGACCCTGGCACTCAGCTACAACATCCAGCTGCAAGCAATATTTGTTCCAGGAAAAGAAAATACTCTAGCGGACATCTTAAGCAGGACCACATCAGATGCTCACGAATGGCACCTGCACCGGACATCTTCAGGACCATTACAAAGAAGTGGGGAATGCCTCAGATAGATCTATTTGCATCTCCTCACAATCACCAACTCAAAAAATTCTGCACAAGGACATTTCACCCACTAGCATGGAAAGTGGATTCGCTCTCCTTCAGCTGGAAGGGCCTAACAGTTTATGCATTCCCACCTCTCCCCTTGATACACAAAGTACTCCTAAAAATCAAGGAAGAACATCCAAAGATAATCCTGATAGCTCCAAACTGGCCAAGACAACACTGGTATCCACTACTAAGGAGCTTGTCTCGGAACAATATGTGGCCAATACCCCTGATGCCTTTGATGCTAACTCAGAACAACTACAGCACCATACATCCAAACCTGAAAACCTTACAACTGACTGCATGGAACATCACATAGCAGCAGCTAATCAAGAACTTTCCCAAAGAGTTAAAGACATTATTCTTGAAGCACGCAGACCTTCAACAAGAAGGAAAATGGAAAATGGAAAAGGTTTGTCAGCTGGAGTTCTGAAAGAGGAAAAGATGTGTCAAACATAGATATGCCTAACATCCTGGAGTATCTGGCCGAACTTCTCCATTCAGGCCTGTCCTACTCCTCCATCAAGATACATGCATCAGCTATTTCAGCAGAATACAGCTTTGATCCACCTGTTTTTTCACACCCTCTGCTCAGACAATTTCTCAGAGGAATCAAGAATGTAAAACCTCCAAGAAAACCACCATTACCAGCTTGGGACTTAAACTTCGTACTAGAAAAGTTGACACTATCACCCTTTGAGCCAGCAGCAACAGCAGACTTACAACACCTGTCATGGAAAACTGCTTTCCTACTGGCAATTACCTCAGCAAGGAGGGTTTCAGAACTACAGGCCTTAATGGCAGTGCAACCCTTCCTAATCTTCCACCAAGATAGAGTATCCATGAGGACTAATCCAACATTTATGCCTAAGGTGGTATCCAGAGTGTCTTTAAACCAGGCAATCCACCTACCTACCTTCTTTCCCAACCCACAAAACAGAGGGGAAAGAATACTGCATACCTTGGATGTACATAGACAGCTACGCTACTACTTGGACAGAACCAAAAGCAGCAGAAAGACTGACCAACTTTTTGTGGCCTATGCAACAGGAAGAGGGAAAAGCTATTTCCAAACAGACAATCTCCAAATGGATAGGAAATTGCATACGATTCTGTTACTCCTTCCATGGAAAACCAATTCCACAGAACATAAGACCTCATTCTACAAGGGCAACAGCCACTACCACAGCCTTCTTACGAGGAGTGGCTGCCAAAGACATTATTGAGGCGGCTACTTGGACCTCCGTGCATACATTTGCCAAGCATTATAATTTGCCTCTATATTCCAGATCCCGAGCAGGGTTTGCCACTGCTGTACTGCAAGGGATCCTAAACACACCATAATCTACCTTATCCTCCTCCCCCTAGTTGGCTATGGTATTCTACCCAGCTGTTATGACTGCAGATGCATCCATGAAGGACATAGTACAGTTTTGTACCTACCATAAATGTAGATGTCCGAACTGGATAGCATCTGCAGTCAGGATTACCCTCCCTCCTTCCCCTCTGAGGTACTCCTAGGGTGTTTACCCTCCTAATAGCTAGCTGATGGGGGGGAGTCTTTTATGGTGTATTTGTTTGTATATATGTACATACATGCTTATTTTTGTGGTTACCTCTATCCTTTTGGAAACATTGGCATCTATCCAAAATATTTTAGCCTTCAGGAGGGCTTCTGGCATCTGGGGCAAGAAACACTGAGGAAGATGGCGTCGGCTGATGCCTTTATACCCGAAGTCCAACAGAGATGACGTCGGATGAAGAGCGACATCAGCCGAAGCCGGACCCGGACTTTGGAATCCGGCCGACTGACGGGCTGCCTGACGACAGGACAACCCAGCTGTTATGACTGCAGATGCTATCCAGTTCGGACATCTACATTTATGGTAGGTACAAAACTGTACTTTCTAGACATAGTAGATGTTTTCTCAGAGTCCGGCCTGTCTCCAGACTCTTTACCTCCTGCCCCTGTTAAGCCGGACAGATACTACAGGGTCCCAGACACCCATAAATTTCTTTACAAAAACTCTGCTGCTGACCCAGAAGCTATCTCACAGGGTCCCAAAGGGGTCAAGGCTGCTTCTGCCAAAAACCCTGTCCCCTCAGGCAGAGATTCTAGGGCTTTGGACAGATGGGGGAAAAAAAGTTTACACTTCTGCTACCTTGGCTGTAAGGGCTTTAAATTGTCAGTTTCATATGCTCAAATATCAGCAATACTTAATGTCTTTGTCAAAAACAAAAAATGACAAATTCTGAATGTACTAAGAACAAAGATTTGCAGGATTTATTGCATGCAGCTGAACAAGTGGGAAAACATACTTTGCAATGTGGCTATGATTCACTGGAGGCCTTGTGCAGGGCCGCTGTTACAGGTTTTGTTATTAGAAGTCATGCTTGGTTAAGGGAACAGAATCTGCCTGATCATGTTAAAGCAAAATTATTGGATGCTCCATTACAGCATGATACTTTGTTTGGTGTTAAGGCAGAGGAGGTGTTAAAGAAAATGGAGGATAAGGCAAAATCTATGCAGACAGTAAAGTAAAGGTACAGCCACCCAGCTTTAGCAGGGACTGGCCTTCTAAGAATTGGTCCTTTCCAGTGTCAGACAGACAACAAAGAGGCAGGCAACAGCCCCAGGGCTCATACAGGCCCAAACAATGGGGTGCTTCTACCTCCAAAAGCGGAGAAGTCAAATCACAGCCTTATAGAAAACAGTCCCAATGAATTCCCTCTGCCTATGCCAAGCACTTATTTTTTGGCAGCACCCTTAGGGGGAAAGCTAGCACTTTTTCCAAAAAACTGGCACAAGATCACCCAGGACAAATGGGTCTTAAATATAGTCTCTCAGGGCTACAGGTTCCACTTTCACACCCTTCCAAAGGCAAAAAGTATGCCAGACCTGCCACGCAATCAATGGCAAGAGGCACAAAAACAAATTTCATCTCTCATGGACATGGGGGCTATTCAGCCAGTGCCACAACAAGAGCAGGGACAAGGATTTTACTCAAGACTTTTCTTAGTACCAAGAAAGGACAACGCCTGGAGACCAGTTCTGGACCTGTCTATTCTAAATACTTTTCTGGACATCCCAAAATTCAAAATGTTGACTCTACAACAGCTTCTGCCCATGCTGGACAAGAAGGCTTGGCTTGTAACTTTGGACCTCAGAGGCATACCTGCATGTCCCAATCAATCTTGCAGAAGATACCTCAGATTCATAGCTGGCTCAATGCACTACCAATTCTCTGCACTGCCTTTTGGCTTATCTACTGCACCCAGGGTCTTCACAAAATGCCTGGCACCAGTAATTGCATTTTGAAAAGAGGAATTCAAATATACCCCTACTTGGACGACTGCCTTATTCAAGCAAAGGACAAAGATATTCTACTACAGCATCTGGCATTTGTAAAAAGATTACTAATTTGCCTAGGGTACACAGTAAACGAAAAGAAATCAAAACTAGTGCCCTCTCAAGAGATAATATTCCTGAGTGCAAGCTTAAATACAACTGCCCAGATGGCTTATCTCACGCCAGACAAACAAAGGCATCTGACTTCTTACTTCAAAGACATGGCAACAAAGACCCAGTTATCTGCAAGAAAAATTCTGCAGGCTCTGGGCTACATGGCATCCTGCATTCTACTAATTCCATATGCAAGACTGCATATGAGGAAATTACAGTGGTGTCTAAAAAGTGTTTGGACTCAACATTGCCACAGCCTGGAAACAGTAATTACTCTAATTCCATGCCTGCAACAGGAATTTCTATGGTGGGCACAGGCCTGTCACCACAACAAGGGACAGCCATTCACCTTACCCACTGCCAGACAGACACTAACAACAGATGCATCAGATTATGCCTGGGGGGGGGGGGGTGCACATGGCAGGAGAATGTATTCAGGGCACATGGCCCACAAACCAAATGCATCTTCATATCAATCAAAAAGAGATGCTAGCTGTACAAAATACCCTGACAGCCTTCAAGGACCTACTTCATCCAGTGCAACTACTGATAAAGACGGACAATACTACAGTCATGTGGTACATAAACAAGCAAGGGGGCACACATTCCTACCCCCTCTGCAGGCAAGCCACGACTTTGAGGAACACAGCATTGACTTATCAAGTACATCTGCAAGCACAATTCCTGCCAGGAAAGACAAATACTTTGGCAGACGAACTAAGCAGAAACCTCATGGATCCTCACGAGTGGAAACTCGATCCACAAATCTTCAACATGATAACAGGGAAATGGGGATGCCCAGACATAGATCTATTCACCTCCCCTCACAACTGCCAGCTACAGAGATTCTGCCCTCGGACTTATCACAAGCAAGCATGGAAAGTGGACGCTCTTTCATTCAGCTGGAAAGCCCTTACAGTATATGCCTTCCCTCCTCTGCCTCTCTTCTCCAAGGTACTCCTAAAGGTCAGACAAGAGAAGCCAAAAATGATACTGATTGCCCCAGACTGGCCATGCCAGCACTGGTACCCAATCCTAAAGAGCTTGTCTCAAGGCCCAGCCTGGACATTGCCTCAAATGCCTCATTTGCTGACCCAATGGAACAATCAGATCTTGCACAGCCAACTCAGAACCCTAAATCTGGCTGCATGGCGGATAATGTAATCATTCAGAACACACCCCTCTCTAAAGCGCAGTTATGGATGTTATTTTGGAGGCCAGGAGGCCCAGCACCAGAAAATCTTATGCAGAAAAATGGAAGAGATTCTGTGCTTAGAACCAAGCGCAGGGAATTGACTCGCTTGAACCAAATATTCCTCAGATTTTGCGATACCTAACTGAGATGCTGGACAAAGGCCTATCCTTCTCATCAATTAAGATCCATGCCTCTGCCATTTCAGCTCATTACAATATGGACCCACCTATTTTTTCTAATCCACTACTAAGACAGTTTCTCAGAGGGGCCAAAAACATAAGACCTCCAAGGAGAGCTCCAATACCTACATGGGGCCTCGATTTTGTTTTGGAAAAACTCACACTGCCTCCTTTTTAGCCAGCCAATACAGCAGAGAGAAAATATTTGTCATGGAAAACCACTCTTCTCCTAGCAATAACTTTAGCAAGAAGAGTCTCAATGGCTGTGGAACCTTTTATTATTTTCCATCAGGACAGGGTTTCTCTAAGGACAAACCTGGCATTTATGCCTAAGGTAGTGTCCAGCGTGGCTCTTAAACCAAACCATACATTTGCCTACCTTTTATCCAAACCCACAGAATAAGGGGGAGAGACTTCTGCATACTTTGGACATACACAGACAGCTACGCTTTTAACTTGGACAAGTCTAAAGCCTTCAGAAAAGACTGAGCAACTCCTAGTGGCATATGCTGCAGGTTCCCAAGGAAAAGCCATTTCAAAGCAGACTATTTCAAAATGGATAAGCCACTGCATTTGTTTCTGCTATTCACAAGATGGCAAATCAGTGCCCAAGGGCATTAGGCCACATTCTACCAGAGCAGCAGCCACTTCAGCAGCCTTCCTCAGAGGAGTACCAACCAAGGATATTTTGGAGACTGCAGCATGGACTTCAGTGCACACTTTTGCAAAGCACTACCATTTACCTCTCTACTCTAAATCCAGAGCAGACTTTGCCACTGCAGTTCTGCAGGGCCTCATAGCCACTCCAAACTCTATTTAGGTCCAGCCGCCCAACCTCAGCTTTGGGATTCAACCCAAGTGTAATGACTGCAACAGTGAAACATAATGAACATAGTACAGTTGTGTACCTATCATAAATGTAGATGTTCGAGTGTATTCACTGTTGCAGTCCAGGTTACCCTCCCACCTTCCCCCTTTTTCTTTGCTGGGACTTATCTGTACCTATCTATTCTATACAAACTATGTGGTGTATTTGCTTGTAGATGAAGGTTATGTGCATGCTTTTTTATGATCATAATTTTTACAGCCTACCCTTTTGGGGGCACCTGACATCTGGGGCAAGAAAAACTGAAGAAAATGGCATCGGCTGCATCTTTTATACCCCTGGCACACTAACGTCAGGGAAGAGGCGACAGCAACTGACGCTGGACCAGGACTTTGGAATTCAGGCTGACTGCGGGTAGCCTGCCAGCAGGATAACCCAAGTGTAATGACTGCAACAGTTAATACACTCTAACATCTACATTTATGGTAGGTACACAACTGTACTTTCTCTGCACTGCCCTTTGGCTTATCTACTGCGCCCAGGGTCTTCACAAAGTGCCTGGCTATAGTAATTGCATTTTGCAGGCAAAGAAATATTCAAATATATCCATACCTGGACGATTGTCTAATTCAGGCAGAAAACAAGGACATTCTTCTAAAGCATCTGGCATTTGTAAAAAGGGTTCTAACTTGTCTAGGGTACACAATAAACGAAAAGAAATCACAACTGGTACCCTCTCAAAAAATTACATTCCTGTGTGCAAGCTTGAATACAACTGCCCAAATAGCTTACCTTACGCCAGAAAAGCAAATCCAATTGGTGACTGACTTCAAACAGGTGGCCACAAAAAAACCTGCTGTCTGCAAGACCAATTCTTCAAGCCTTGGGGTTCATGGCTTCCTGCATTCTTCTAATTCCATATGCAATACTGCATATGAGGAAACTTCAGTGGTACTTAAAAAGTTTATGGAGTCAACATTGTCACAGTCTGGAAACAATTCCTATCCTACCTTGCCTGAAACTAGAGTTCCTGTGGTGAACAGAGGCCTGCCACCAAAACAAGGGACTGCCATTCACTCCACCCCCTGCCACCCAAACCCTAACTACAGACACATCAGACTATGCTTGGGGGGGTCATCTGGCAGGGAAGTGCATTCAGGGCAAATGAAGCCCAAATCAAATGCACCTTCCTATCAATCAGAAAGAGATGCTAGCTGTACAGAATGCACTGACAGCCTTCAAGGACTACCTTCATCCAAGACAATTAATAATAGACAGATAACACCACAGTTATGTGGTACATAAACAAGCAGGGGGGTACACATTCTTAAACCCTATGCAGACTAGCCATGGCATTGTGGAACACGGCCTTGACCTACCAAATACAACTACAAGGTCAATTCCTGCCAGGAAAGCTGAATACTCTGGCAGATGAACTAAGCAGAAATCTCATGGACCCACATGGATTTTCAACATGTTGATAGTGAATGGGGTAGTCCAGACATAGATCTTTTTGCCTCACCCCAGAACTATCAGTTGGGCAAATTCTGCACAAGAACTCATCACAAAAAAGCTTGGAAAGTGGATGCTCTATCATTCAGCTGGAAAAACCTATCAGTCTATGCTTTATCCCCCCTCTGCTCTACAAAGTTCTACTAAAAGTCAAACAGGACAAACCAAAAATGATTCTGATTGCTCCAGACTGGCCTCGCCAACATTGGTACCCACTCTTGTGCAATGTGTCACACCTTCTACTGTGGTACCTGCTGCAGACCCCTTACTGTCTCAGCACAACAACCAAATTCTGCACACTCCGCTTCAAACTTTGAATCTTGCAGCGTGGCTAATCACCTAAATTCACCTTTAGCATTAGTCATTTTGGAAGCGAGAAGGCCTAGTACTAGAAAATCTTATGTTGACAAATGGAAAAGATTCTGTGCCTGGAACCAATTAAAGCACATCAGTGCCCAATAGTCGTCAGATTTTACAATACTTAACTGAAATGTTTCACAAGGGCCTGTCCTTTTCTTCCATAAAAAAATCCATGCCTCTGCCATTTCAGCTCATTACAACACTGAACCTCCCCTCTTCTCTCATCCTCTGCTAAAGCAGTATCTCAGTGGGGCCAAAAACTTAAGACTACCCAGGAGAGCTCCAACCCCAGCCTGGGACCTCAATTTTGTATTGGAAAAACTCACTCTCCCTCCTTTCGAGCCAGCTACTACTGCAGACTTAAAATTTCTCTCCTGGAAAACCGCTTTCCTTTTAGCAGTCGCTTCAGCTAGAAGGATTTCTGAATTACAGGCTCTTATGGCAGTGGAGCCTTTCATTATTTTACATGCGGACAGGGTGTCTCTCAGGACCAATCCATCCTTCATGTCTAAGGTGGTATCCAGTGTGGCTCTTAACCAGACCATTCATTTGCCAACTTTCTTTCCCAATCCACAGAACAAGGGGGAGTGAATTCTGCATTCATTGGATGTACACAGACAACTTGGATTTTACTTAAAACAGGGCAAAATCTCTAAGAAAATCTGAACAACTACTGGTGGCATTTGCTGCAGGGCAGAGGGAAAGGCTGTTTCAAAGCAGACCATTTCCAAATGGATAAGCCATTGTATTAATTTCTGCTATATGCACCATGGTAAAACTATCCCCCAGGGGATCAGATCTCATTCCACCAGGGCTGCATCTACTTCTACTGCCTTTCTCAGAGGTGTTCCTACCAGAGACATTCTAGAAGCTGCTACCTGGAGCTCAGTTCATACGTTCACCAAGCATTACCACTTACCTTTCTTCTCTAAATCCAGAGCTGGCTTTGCTGTCCTGCAGGGCCTTATAGTTGATCCTAATGCTGTATAAATCAGTCCTCCCAACCTTAGCTTTGGGAGTCTACCCAAATGTAATGACTGCAACAGTGAAACACAAAGAACATAGTACAGTTGTGTACACTTACCATAAATGTAGATGTTCGAGTGTATTCACTGTTGCAGTCCTGGTTACCCACCCTCCAGCCCCCTGTTTTTCTCTCACTATACCTCTACTTTCTTTTACTATGCTTAAAAGCCTTTTTGGTGTATTTGTTTTTGTTTTGAGGTATATTTTTTGTGCTCTAAATTACATGTATATATATATATATATATATATATATATATATATATATATATATATATATATATATATATATATATATATATATCCCTATTCGGGGGGGCACCTGACATCTGGGTTAAGAAAAACTGATGAAAATGGTGTCAGCTGCGTGTTTTATACCCCTGACGACCTGAAGTCATGGAAGAAGGGACAGCAACCGACGCAGGACCCAAGACTTTGTTAATCAGGCTGACTGAGGGCAACCTGCCAGTAGATTACCCAAATGTAATGACTGCAACAGTGAATACACTCGAACATCTACATTTATGGTAAGTGTACACAATTGTACATGTTCATCATGTTTCACTGTTAGTCATTAATCTAGGGTTATCCTGCTGGCAGGCTACCTGCAGTCGGCCTGAATTCCAAAGTCTTGGTCCGGTGTTGAAAACCAGGACGTACTTTTGTATCATCTGGCTTTTGTACAGAGGGTGCTAACTTGTCTGGGGTACACCATAAACAAAAGGAAATCACACCTGGTACCCTGTCAAGAAATTATATTCCTGGGAGCAAGCTTGAATACAACTTCCCAGATGGCTTTCCTCACTCCAGAGAAACAAATTCACTTGACAACCTACTTCAAACAAGTGGTCACAAAAACCCTGCTATCTGCAAGGCAAATACTGCAAGCCTTGGGGTTCATGGCCTCCTGCATTCTTCTAATTCCATATGCAAGACTGCATATGAGGAAACTGCAGTGGTATCTAAAAAGCCTATGGTGTCAACATTCTCAGGATCTAGAAGCAATGATTCCTATAATTCCTTGTCTACGCCTAGAGTCTTTTTGTGGGCAGAGGCCTGCCAGCAAAACAAGGGACTACCATTCACACTACCCCCTGCCGCCCAAACCCTAACAACAGATGCATTAGACTATGCATGGGGGGGGGGGGCGCACCTGTCAGGGAAGTGCATTCAGGGCAAATGGAATCCATTCAACTGCACCTTCACATCAATCATAAAGAAACGAGCTGTACAGAATGCTCTGACTGCCTTCAAGGGCCACATTCTTCCAGGACAATTAATGGTAAAGACGGACAACACCACTGTTATGTGGTACATAAGCAGGGGGGTACACATTCTTACCCCCTCTGCAGACTAGCCATGGCATTGTGGAACACAGCCTCGAGCTATCAAGTACATCTACAAGCTCAATTCCTGCCAGGAAAACTAAATACACTGGCAGATGGACTAAGCAGAACCCTCATGGACCCACACAAGTGGAAACTGGAACCAAGGATTTTCAACATGTTGACAAGCAAATGGGGGAGCCCAGATATAGACATGTTTGCCTCCCCCCAGAACTATCAATTGGAAATAGTTTGTGCAAAGACTCCCCACAGACAAGCTTGGAAAGTGAATGCTCTGTCCTTCAGCTGGAAAAACCTATCAGTTTATGCCTTTCCTCCTCTGCCTCTGCTCTCCAAAGTACTACTAAAGATCAAACAAGACAAACCAAGGATGATTTTGATTGCACCAGCCTGGCCATGCCAACACTGGTACCCCCTCCTGTGCAGTGTGTCACTGTTGGCCCCATGGTATCTACCTCAGACTCCTACCCTGCTGTCTTAGCAGGAGAACCAGATTCTGCACCCTAAGCTTCAAACACTAAACCTAGCAGCCTGGCTAATTACCTAAGCTCAACTTTACCATCCCTCAGTAAACCAGTGATGGATGTCATTTTAGAGGCAAGGAGGCCTAGTACTAGAAAATCTTATGCTGAAAAATGGAAAAGATTCTGTGCCTGGAACCAATCGCAAGGGATGAGCACAGCAGTGCCCAATTTACCTCAGATTTTACAATACTTAACTGAGATGCTTCACAAGGGCCTGTCTTTTTCCTCAATAAAAATTCACGCCTCAGCCATTTCAGCTCATTATAACACAGAACCTCCGCTCTTCTCTCTTCCACTGCAGAAGCAGTTCCTCAGAGGGGCCAAAAAATTTAAGACCACCCAGGAGAGCTCCAACTCCAGCCTGGGACCTTAACTTTGCATTTGAGAAACTCACAGTTCCTCCTTTCGAGCCAGCTGCTACTGCAGATCTAAAATTCCTTTCTTGGAAAACAGCTTCCCTTTTGGCCATCACCTCGGCAAGAAGGGTATCTGAATTACAGGCCCTTATGGCAGTGGAGCCTTTCATCATCTTTCATGTGGACAGGGGTGTCCCTCAGGACCAACCCCTCTTTCATGCCAAAGGTGGTATCCAGTGTGGCCTTTAATCAGTCCATTCATTTGTGTACCTTCTTTCCTAATCCACAGAACAAAGGGAAACTGATACTACACTCTTTAGATGTGCACAGACAACTTAGATTCTACTTGGACAGGTCTAAACCTTAAAGGAAATCTGAACTGCTGGTGGCATTTGCTGCAGGGACAGAGGGGAGGGCAATTTCAAAGTGAACTATCTCCAAATGGATAGGCCATTGCATTCACTTCTGCTATAAACATCATGGAAAATCTATACCACAGGGGATTAGATCTCACTCAACCAGGGCTGCATCTACCTCTACAGCCTTTCTCAGAGGCATACCTACCAGGGACATCCTAGAAGCTGCTACCTGGAGTTCTGTACATATTTCACCAAGCATTACCATTTGCCAATTTTCTCTAAATCCAGCGCTGGCTTTGCCACTGCAGTTTTGCAGGGCCTTATAGCTGGTCCTAATGCTATCTAAATTCCTCCTCCCATCCTTAGCTTTGGGAATCTACCCAAATGCAATGACTGCAACAGTGAAACAAGAAGAACATAGTACAGTTGTGTACACTTGCCATAAATGTAGATGTTTGAGTGTATTCACTGTTGCAGTCCTGGTTACCCTCCCTCCAAACCCCTGACTTTGTTTGGCTATACCTCTTCTCTCATTTTCAATGCTTAAACGTTTTTTGGTGTATTTGCTTTTTTGTTTGAGGTATACCCTTGTATAGTTATAGATTGAATTGCTTCCCATTAGGGGGGCACCTGACATCTGGGGCAAGAAAAGCTGATGTAATGACGTTGCCTGCATGTTTTATACTCCTGATGACCTGACGTCACGGAAGAAGAGACAGCAACCGACGCAGGACCCAAGACTTTGTTAACCAGGCCGACTGAGGACTACCTGCTAGCAGATAACCCAAATATAAAGACTGCAACAGTGAATAACATCTACATTTATGGTAAGTGTACACAACTGTACTTTCTGCACTGTCTAGATGTGCACAGACCACTCAGATTCTATCTGGATAGGACCAAAAATTTTAGAAAAACTGACCAATTGCTAGTCAGCTTTGCAGCAGAGGGCAAAGCCATACCCAGGCAAACAATCTACCGCTACAGCCTTTCTCAGCGGCGTCCCTACCAGGGACATCCTAGAAGCTGCTACCTGGAGTTCTGTACATACTTTCACCTAGCATTATCATTTGCCAGTTTTCTCTAAATCCAGAGCTGGCTTTGCCACTGCAGTCTTGCAGGGCCTTATAGCTGGCCCTAATGCTATCTAAATTCCTCCTCCCAACCATAACTTTGGGAGTCTACCCAAATGTAATGACTGCAACAGTGAAACATGAAGAACATAGTACAGTTGTGTGCACTTACCATAAATGTAGATGTTTGAATGTATTCACTGTTGCAGTCCTGGTTACCCTCCCTCCAGCCCCCTAACTTCTTTTGACCATACCTCTACTTTTATTTACTATGCTTAAAAGCCTATTTGGTGTATTTGCTTTTTTGTTGGAGGTGTATCCTTGTAGTTTTATATTTAATTGCTTCCCATTAGGGGGGCACCTGACATCTGGGGCAAGAAAAACTGATGTAATGGCATCGGCTGCATGTTTTTATACCCCTGACAACCTGACGTCATGGAAGAAGGGACAGCAACTGATGCAGGACCCAAGACTTTGTTAATCAGGCCGACTGAGGGCTACCTGCAAGCAGATAACCCAAATGTAATAGAGGTATAGCCAAAAGCCAGGGGGCTGGAGGGAGGGTAACCAGGACTGCAACATTGAATACACTCTAACATCTACATTTATGGTAAGTGTACACAACTGTACTTTCTAGCCCATGGTCATTGATAATTCAGAAAAGTGGGGTATGAATGGCAAGGCTTAAGGCTGTAGGACCGTTAGTCTAGTAACCTCCTCTGATCCTATAATTAACATTACTATCTTATAAGAGTTTTACATAATGTTGTTGATGGGAGTGTGTTTGGGCAGTGACAGGTGTTGCAGTGGGGCACCCTGCATGGCTCCTTTACTACCTTGTAGACTACCTTTAAAGTGTCCTTCACAAATGTACTTTATGCCTCTTTCCTTCCTGCTCACACCTTTGCAACCTTTCTTTCACTGAAGTAAGAAGTAAAGATTCTGCTTGCTGTCTGCATCCAGTTTGAGACCCCTCAAAGATCATACAACAGGAATTGGAATGGGCTCCAAATTCTATTCAGGAAACCTCTGTTTCAGTTCTTTGATTCCACCCCAGACAGGAGCAGTCATGGCATAGGTAGCCACTTTTAATTTACTCTTATGAAGGCTTGTCCGTCTATCCCCCCAAAGGTAGTTTGAGGTTGCTTCTCTCAATCCACCTGTATTAATGACCATTGCACAAGATTCTTGGATGAGAGAACATCCAGAGACTATATTATACCCTTCTCCCATCCACCACCCATCCCAGCCCATCCTCCCTAATATTCCACCCCACTAACAAAAAAAAAAAAAAACAGCCGAGAGAGAGATTCTTCTCTTCTAACCAACAGCTATCAGAGGTTTTGCAAGACCAGAGAGGGTCAGGAGTCCATTTTATTCATTTTAGTACTAAAGAACAAATAATGTGCATGTTCTAGACCCCATCAACCTAAAGCCTCATGTCAAAAAGCCCCCCTTCATAATCCTAGTGCAGTCAATTTTTGCTTTGCCTGAAGCAAATGATTGGCTGTAATAAGCTGATCTCCAAGATGCCTGTCCTCCACATGAAGATAATGAAGGCATCCAGGTGATTCCAGCTAAGAACCAATAATCTATTTAGAACCCTGCCTTTTGGTCTCACCACAGTGTCCCCCCAGTGTTAAACAATGTGCGACAATAGTCACTGCCCACTTGAAGCCAAGATATGACTGTTCCCATATTTGGATAATTGGCTCCTCAGTGCTACAACCAGAGAATCTTATAACTGCCAGAGACTACTCATTGCATCTCTGCTTATCCTTAGGTTTGACTTTTTGTAGTTTTTAGAGAACCATCTTCAATAGTCCATGGTATTTATTAGATGCCATCTGAACAGCTAAGCTGTAGTCATTTATCTTCCTTGAGAATTCTATGCTTCTTAAACTACTCCCTAAACCACCAGTCTCAGTCAGGTCTCTCTGTACACTTGGGTACTGGATTTGATGACTTCTGCTATAGTAGTGTCCCTCACGCACAGTTATACATTTGCATATGCCTCAGCTAACCATCTAATTACCCCAATAGTTGCATAGTTCTGCAAGGCTCATTTGAAATGGGTCACCTCTCCCAAACAGCAGGAGGACCCTTTTCTTACTTCTCCAAGGACAAGTGTCACAATGGATGGATCTTTGGGATGGGGAACATTTTGATGATGGTCCAAGGAATTTGGAATCCAACAGATACTCTTAGAGTTGCCATAATTTCAGGACCTTCATCCTCCAGGAGTGATTTCAGTTCAGACATGTCTGTGGAATATTTGAACAAACTGGGAGAAACTGTATCTCCCCACACCCCTCTTTGTCAAGAAACCATGGGTTTGGCAATGGAAAATTGCTCTGCATCTCTTTCTGATCACAATATATATTCCAGGAAAAGCAAACTGTTTTGTGGACAATGTTAGTCTGTCATGATGCCTTGCAAGTCAGTCCAGTGGTAGGTCATCAGATATTAGACCCTTGGGGCTAGTCTTGCTGTGACTTTGCTTCCTCGACCAACATTGAATGATGAAACTTCATTGCCCATTTGTTCAGCCCCATGCTGGCCTGTACAGCTTCACTACCCTTACTCAAGCCTCACTTGACTAAGCACCCATGGCTTTTACAACTCAGACCAGATCTGCTGTTGCAGCTATCCAGCTAGCTTCAACCTGAAGTCAGCTGCTTGGTTTCTCCAGTTCCCTTTACGTCCAGAGATCAGTATTAGTAAAAGTGTAGTTTCACATCCTTTCTGCATTTCAAACAATTCACTTGGTGTGTACAGGACCAAATTGGAAATGTTTTTCCATGTGGGCTTTGAAGCAGGGGTAGTTGACCCCTTCTCTGCAGCCATTCCAGAAATCCTGCAATTTCTTTCAGATTTAACAATAGTCTAGTTACTCCATTATGAAAGTTCAACTAGCTTCCATATCCAGTTTTTATCACTCGTTTTGCTTCCTGTAAGTTGTGTGAAGGCTTCTTATTCTGTTGTGACCTCCAGTAAAGAACCTGGTTCCATTTTGGAACTTTACTTTTGTATTTAGAAGTGTTTATGAGAACCTTTTTAGAAGCATCATCCTAGAGCATAACTAAAATTCCTGTCAGTGTTTACATTTACGAAATATTTCAGAATTACAAGACTCCTTTTCCAACCCTCCTTATCTTTCCATAAAGATGGATCTGAGGTCAGTTTTCATTCATTTCTCAACTAATAAGTTGGGATTTGATCCTTGGATCCAATTCTGCTGTTACATTAGCTCGTGCCCACCAAAAAACTTGAGCTCCTTCCATACCCATAATTCACAACTCCCTAACATCTGTTTGATATCATTTTTCCCTTTCACGTCTAGATGTGGTTGCTTTCAGGTCTTGAGTTGTTGAGTGGGAAATAAGTCTAATTTACATGCTAACTCCTAAAAACTGTATCAATTTTTTTATTACTGATGACCTTTACTTTCATACACCTTAGAGTATACTTTTTTCCTGCCATTGTTGGTAGGCCTAGCCTCTCCCCCATCTCTTTACACATCGTGAATCTCTTCAGTACCATAGTTGGTACATTTCTTGCTCTTTTTACAAATATTTTTATCCCTTCAACTTGCCATCACTAGTGTTTAGCCTTTCTCTTCTTTCTAGTTTAAAAAAGTTATTTGTTATGGTATTTTCTCCTCTTTCTCAGGATGTCCAAAAAAGAACCAGCAGGTTTTAAAAAGTGTGTGCACAAATTGCCCTCTTCTGATGCCCATAATCTGTGTATACTGCTTTGGGCCCAGATCACTTAAAAAAAGAATGCAGCATCTCTCTGGATTAATCTCAGAACTCTGGCTAACAAAAAATATTTTTTGAAAGGCTTACTGCCAACTTCCTTCTCTGAGGCCATTACTGGGGCTCAGTCCCCCAAACATAAAACTTATAGACCCTGTTAAAAGGTCTAAATCTTTGGAATCTCCAGTATGTTTCCTCCTCAGAATGTATAAAGATCTGATCCAAAGTTAGTATGACCTTTGTCTGATCAAACTGGTATAAGATCCTCCATCCTTGTATCTGAAGCCTTTACAAAGGACAACATTCTTATCTAGATCCAGTCCTATCCAGAGTGCCTTCTCCCGTTCTAAAAGGGTGCTCCAAATCTCCATCCCTTGCATCTTCTCGTCCCTCCAGGAGTCTCACTGAAGCAGATGTGGAGAGAATGATGAGAAATTCTTCATAGCAAAAATTGAGATGAGAGTTCTTATGGCTCCTACCCTTTTGGGTCAGGAATCGCAATCATGTGCTACTCCACCCATTACAGCTTCTCTAATCCAGCCTGATTTAAAGTCCTTGGATCTGAGCCTTCCAGGTCCATCTGATTCAAATCTGAAGGAAGCACTTTCTTTGGATCCTAATGTTGCTCTGAGTACACCGGCTCAGACATCCTCTGAGCCGGATGACTCTCTGAGCCAAAGCTTCCCTGTCATATCTGGGAGGTTGGAGTCAACTCCAAGGTTTTTGGAGCAGTCTCCTTGGCATTGGACAGCTTGGTTCTGACTTTGTCGTTGTGTGGGCTGTTTTTGAAGCAAAGGGAGGGTGATGGGCCAGAAACGTGCTTACTCTGCTCTGTCTTCCTTCTCCAGAACGATCTGCTTTCGAGGTTTTGAAGAGTGTTCTCTGCTCTGGCAGGACAGATGAATTCTACCCCATTGGATCCACTCTCCATCTGGAGCCTCAGTATTCTACCCCCACATGGACTGCCAGCATAAAGCTCCCAGACTACCCAGCAGGATATTCTAACCTCTTGTAATACTTCAGTGGACCATCCCATCGAGGAAGCCCTAGGAAGAGGAAGTGCAAAAGGAGGCATTTGTACTCTCCTCAAGAGTCTGTCACTGAGGATATGGATTTCGATGGAGAGGGGTCCAAAAATCACCACCTGATGTCTCATTTGGAGACATGAGCTTTGGCCAGCTAAGACCTACATGAAATCAAATCAACTGGACGTATAAATGAAATTAAGTAAATCTTTATCTGCACTTTTTTCCAAGTAATACAGCATTTAAATTGATTTATTTGTGTTGCATTGAATACTATCTAGCTGGAAGTTGTGGCTCTGTTTTTCAGTGAATGCTTGTTAGAATTCTTGAATAGCCAGTAATAAGTGGGGGTAGTTCACTTCATTGTTATTCGGTTTCTGCCTTATATAAGTGGTACATTTTGGATCATTTTCTGCATAAACTCTGAGCTTTGGCCAGCTAAGACCTGCATGAAATCAAATCAACTGGACGTATAAGTGAATTTAAGTTTTTGCGCTGCAGTGGTGGTGCTGCGGTAGCATTGTCGCCTCACAGTAAGATGTTGTCCTGTTCAATTCTCAGCTAGAGCGTCTTCTGTGTGGAGACATGCGTGAATGGCATACCTTCGTTGAAGGTTGTGCGTCAGGGCTGGCAACTCGGCATGTAAAAATCTACTGCCAATCATTAGCGAACTGGAGTTCCGCTTTGGCGACCCCCTAACCGGGAAAAGCCGAAAGAAACAACAACGTTATCTGCACTTTTTTCAAATAATACAGCATTTAAATTGATTTGTCTTGCATTGAATACTGTCTAGCTGGAAGTTGTGGCTCTATTTTTTTCAGTTAATGCTTGTTAGAATTCTTGAATAGCCAGTGATAAGTGGGGGTAGTTCACTTTATTGTTATTTGGTTTCTGCCTTATATAAGTGATACATTTTGGATTATTTTCTGCTTAAACTCTGAGCTTTGGTCAGCCAAGACTTACATGAAATCAAATCAACTGGACGTATAAGTGAATTTAAGTAAATCTTTATCTGCACTTTTTTCAAATAATACAGCATTTTAATTGATTTGTGTTGCATTGAATTCTATCTAGCTGGAAGTTGTGGCTCTGTTTTTTCAGTTAGTTCCCCACCCACCCTCTTTGGTTTTGTTTTGATGTTAATCTTGGTGGCTTTGAAACTGCCCGCCCTTCTTGTAAATTTGCATTTGGATATTCCTCCTGGGTCCATCTCATTTGCTCACCCAAAAAAAAAAAAAAAATTTTCACTTTTTTTCATCTACTTTTACTGTATTTGTGTTTCTTCCTACTTTATTTTGCTTTTGCGTCATCTTAAAAGTACTCAATTGTATTTATTACTGCTTGGTGTAACTATCATTCTAAGCTTCTTGGTTTAAGCACTTGGGCTTCAGACCAGTTGTTCTACATTAAGGTTTGTGGTCTACACTGTTGTGGCAGGACAGGTAGCTTACATCCTTCTAAGATGGGAACTGCTGATTGAAGGCTTCAGTGTCTGTTATTCTAAAAGTGTACTAGTTCTGGTTTATGCACTTGGGCTTCAGGCCAGTTATTTTACATTAAGAAGGTTTGTGGTCTGCACTCTTGTGGGAGGAGTGGCTGGACTCTGCCCTTCTGAGCTGGGAATTTCTGGTTAAAGGCTTATAGTGCCTGCAAATTTGATCGGTTTCTTACTGAAATTGGTGCGCCTTGTTTGCTGTAGCATAGACTAGATCCAGGTCTGCTGAGTCTAGCTTTGTTTGCATAACTTGAGCACTAATCCAGGTCTTCTTTTTTGGAGAAGGTTCCCCTGCACCCCAGTGGCAGGAGTGTGCAGTTAGAACTTGTGTGATTGAAGACTACAGGAACAGGGCTTAGTTTTGAGAGTTTTTTACTGGTTAATTGGGTCATTTGTTTAAAAGCCTTTTCTGATTGCTTGTAGTCATCTAAAGCTGTTTTAAGTGTATTTTTTACTGTCTGTAGTCATTTAAAGCTGTTTTAAGTGTATTTTTTTACTGTTTTTAACTTATCTTTTCAAAAAAAAATGTCCTTGTTTCCCATCCTTCTAAGCTAGTATAGTCCAGTTTTCAGGCTAGTGCTGAATTCAGGGCTGTTACAATTTTCTGAGTTGCCCATGCCTTACTTGGATAGAGGGAGGTTTCTCTGTTCACCTGTGAGGGAGGGAGCTTTGAGCAGCCATCTGTCCCTGGAGGAGTGGTTCCAGCCCAGAAGTTAGTAGTTTATAGGCCATTTTGGGCTAATTTCTATCTCTTTCATTTCCCTGTTGTAAAAACCATGTTTGCACAGTTTTGCATGTCCGGGCAACGCCGGTTAGCTAGGGCTAAATTTATCCCAGCTCCACCAAGTCTCCTCTTCAGTTTTTCCCTTGAAAGTAGTCTAACTCTCAACCTAAGCACTTAAAAAGCATCCTACAGTCCAGCACTTGCTCAGACCTAATATCAAGCACTAGTATACCCCGACACTTGATTACCCAGCAGGACAAGGCTCATTACTCACCCCTCACCAACCAAGCGACTAAGCAGCTCACCTTACTATTCAGGCATGACCAGAGGGCAATTTCAGGTATACTCTCCAGTCTAGCTGGTGAACCTGGGTATCTTGAGGCAATGTTACAACTGCCTCATGTACACAGACAACCCTCTCCTCCTACCACAAAACATTAACATATGTGAGAGATGCAATTATATAGCTAAATTGGAGGCTAAGCTCTCTCCACCCAAGACTGGAACAGGCAGTCATGAGGAGAAGGTTAACACTTGCACCACACCTCCAGCCTCACATAGACATACTAAACCAGCACTGGCAACAAATACACATAAATACATGAAATCATACTCAGAGGATCTAAATAAAAACCTGCAAAAGCATCACAGACCTCTAAAGCAGACACCCAAAAAACCTGCACCTCCCGTCACAAACCAGACCATACATAAAACACAAAATCAGTGTGCTGCACAATCACAGCCCTTAAGGTGAATAACATACCTAACACACTAGTAATAGGCGACTTTATAGTCAGGCACACTGATGTCCCACTCACTAGGCTGGGCAAGGAGAAGGTTACTGTTAGCTGCCTGTCGGGAGCCAGAATCCACCACATAACACAAGCACTCAGGTCACTCCAGAACAAGTACAAATATGACTCTGTCATTGTTCATGTTGGTGTGAATGACCTGAGACATACCTCCCTGGACTACATAAAAAGAGACATGGAAGAGCTCTCTGATCATGTAGCCCAGGCAGGTATGACCCTGACCCTGAGTAGCATCCTGCCCTCACCAAGAATGATACCGCAGTATAAAGAAAAAAATGATCAATTTCAAAAATTGGCTAAGCTTCTAGTGTTATTCAAAGGGGATCCAGTGTCTGTCAGCCTGGGATGACATGCTCGACAGGCCTTGTTGCTTCACAAGAGATGGCTTGCACCTGTGACCCCTAGGCTTTCGAATACTGGCCAAGGCTCTTGATGCCCCCATAGTGCCTTTTTTAGGCAAGGCTCAAAAGTCAAACCCACTTCCGTAAACAGCACAAATAAAAAAATGAGGGTTATGCTACTCAACGCCAGGAGTTTAAAGCTCAAAATGCACGCACTCGAAGCACTCCTCAGTGTGGAGAATGTCGACATCTGTGCAGTAACTGAAACCTGGTTCAAGTCTCCACAGAGCACCCCAGCACTACCGGGCTACAACTCATACCACACATTTCGGCCACAGAACATGGACCGAACCACAAAAGGAGGGAGTGTATCCATATTCATCAAGGATACCTACACCTCCAGGTTAGTGGTGCAGCATGATACCTCCGAGATCATCCATGTGCAACTAACATCAGGCGAATCTGCAATGCAAATTGTGGCCTGCTACAGATCACCCTCCATGACTCAGGACCACCACTCTGCCTTTCTGGAGACACTGGAAAACATGAAGGTCCTACCGAACACCCTGATATTGGGCAATTTCAATTACCCTACCGTTAACTGGAAAGCTACTCTAGTACAAACTCCCAGGTCCAGCGCTTCCTGGAATTTATCAACCCAAATGCCCTGGATCAGCTGGTAAACTCCCCTACCAGAGGTGAAAACATATTGGACCTGGTCATCACCAACATGGGCGACAGGTGTTCCACACCGAAGGTCAACCCATCACTGGTTAGATCAGACCATAAATTAATCACTCTGGATGTCCACACCACACCACCACCTCCAACCAAGGAAACCACAGTGAAAAATCTTTTCTATAGCAAACTTCACCTTACTTAAGACAGAGGTGGTAAGTTTCACAGCCCCCACGCTGAAGGATAACAGTGTCCAAGATGAAGGAACCTTTACAAATGCACTCTATGAGCACCTACAAGGATACATGGATCGTGCCATCCCTAGCAAAACCAAGACTGACTCCCCTAAGAGAAGGAAACCAGTCTGGTAGACCCCTGCCATAAACAGGCTATACAATAGAAGGAGGAAACTAGTTCAGAAAAAAAGCAAATCCCAAGAAGGAAATACATCCCTGATCAGTATCAGTAAGAAACTAAGGTCCCTCATAAAATCCTCGAAGGCTAACTTCGAAAGAAAAATAGCCAAGGATTCGAAAGCTAACCACAAAGCCTTCTTTTAGCTATGTCAAGAATCTAAGTTGCAACTCTCAGATATGCTCTGAGCTAGTGCAAAATAGCTCAAAATATATTGAACCCAGTGATATTGCCAACATCCTGGCAGATAGATTCAGTGCAAACTTCAACCCCCTCTCACCCCCAAAAGGGACCACAACAATACCGGAAAAGTGTAGTGTCCCGGAAATCACAGACGCACAGGTGAAAACAGCCCTTTCAAAAGCCAAAAGCACAGCATCAGTGGGGCCAGATGGTGTCCCAGGCTGCATCTTGCACGAACTACAGAACGAACTAACCCCCCACCTAAACACACTGTTCAGCCTCAGCCTCTCCACAGGCTATGTACCCATAGAATGGCACACAGCAACAGTTATTCCGCTCCACAAAGGAGGGGCCACAACTGACCCTGGTAACTATCACCCCATAAGCCTGAATAGCCTGGTCTACAAGGCTATGGAGCACATCATCATGGAACTCATTAACAAAGAAATTGGGAACCTCCAAACACTTGACCCGACCCAGTTCGGCTTTAAGGGCAGATCATGCCTACTAAACCTGGTTGACTTCTTCGAGACAGTCACCAAGGCCATAGATGAGGGGAAGGTAGTTCACACAGCCTACCTTGACCTTGCCAAGGCTTTTGACACCATTCCTCACTCGGGATTTATAGAAAAACTCACCAGCCTGAACATAAACCTCTACGGCACGAGATGGGTTGCCATCTGGCTTACAGACAGAACTCACACGGTAAGAATAGCAGGCTCCAGGTCCGACGCTAAACCAGTCACAAGTGGTGTCCCACAAGGCTCGGTCCTGGGACCCCTACCGTTCAGCATATGCTTCTTAGAAGTACAGGCAAACACAGGAGGACTATGGCTAAGCAAGTTCGCCAATGACTGCAAACTGGGAGCCATAATTGACTCTCCGGCTGACACTGACATTCTCCAAAAGGGCCTTACTGAGTCGGACACCTGGTGTCAAAGTCATGGTCTCAAGCTAAATGCCAAAAAATGCATAGTCATCCCGTTTGGGAAAAACAAAACACCTATGAATTACCACATAGGTGGCAGCCCCCATAATACAGAAGAGGTAATAAGATCTGGGGACCCAGGTAAATAGTAATCTCTCCTTTAACAATCATATTGCCAGAGTAATTAGGAAATCCTTCTATGTAGCCCATCTAATTATTAAAGGGTTCGCATCTAGAAATATAGAGGTTATAGTGCCCCTCTACTCGTCACTCATCAGACCCATCATAGAGTACAATGCCCCATTTGGGATGTACTTCACAAGACAATTCCAACAGCTGGAAAGACCACAAGTACCTCACCAAGAGGATTACTGGCCTCAAACATATGTCCTATGCAGCCCGACTGGAAAAACTCCAGCTGTACTCAGTGCCATATCGCTTACTCAGAGGTGATCTCTGCCTGACTTACAAAGTCATGTCCAACTCAGAATTGATGGACATGCTTCATCTAAAGAAATCTAAGTCACTGTGAGCCACTCGCTCTAGTGAGCTAAACCTCGCCACAACAATAAATAGAATGTGCTGGAGGGATAGATTCCTGTCACAGAGACTCCCCATGCTTTGGAACAAAATTTCTAACTACATTAGGCAGAGCCCCTCACTAACACTCTTCAAGAGAAACCTTGACGAGTGGATGGGTAACAGAAAATACACCCCTGGGATCACTTCATTGGCTCTTCTTGACAGAGGCTCAGTTAATTAATCAATGGGGCGGTAAAAGCTGACACACTCTGGCTAGGCTTATAAATGCCCTCGGGCAGGTAGCCTAATACCTACCTATGAACCTATTCTTGAGATCCTTAAGCAGAAAGGTGGCTGGTCTTCCCAAGATTCTTCTCCAGATGCATCAGTATTTTTGGAGACCATTGGAGCCGGCCCAAGTACTTCTTGGGTTTACTCTGCCGCCGATGAGCTCATTGATTTGGTCCCTAGGCGGACTTAGAACCTGATTTGGTTGAGCCATTCCCGTAAAGACCAGACCGGATTCTAGCTCAATCAGTAGGAAGGGAGTTTTGGGGTAAGGGGGTGCCAGTAGATAACATGGTCGTGGTGGCAGTTGCAAAAAAATACTACCATTTCTCTGTCCATCCCCCTAACAGAGTCTAGGGTGATTGACAGATTCGGAAAGCATGTTTATTTATTTATTTATTTATTTATTTTACATTTGTTAACCGGGAGAGTCCGACTGGATACATGTCCATTTTCAGCGGAGGCCCGGGGAGAAAAGCTCCAAGTACATAACAGACATATGAACATTGTTAATGCATAAAAAGGAAGATAGTTGAGTTCTAAATACAATATAAAGATACATCACATCTTGGGGAAAAAAAAAACAGCAGCAGCATATAAAAAAGCATAGGTCAGTTACAAAGGCGAGGCGCCTTGTTAAAAAGCGGTTAAGGATAGTGAGGTAAGAGAAGGGTAAATGATAGTGGTTAATCAGGTTTGGAACAGGGACATTGCCAGAGAGTATTGAGATGGGGTTTAAGCTTTTTTTTGAATTGTAGGAGTGAGGGTTCTGAGGTGAGCATGGTCGGTGGGGAGTTCCACATTTTACCTACAAAGTTTGAGAATAGAGAATCCCCAGCAGAATTATTGGCTTTGGTAGTTTGAGCTAAGATCTTATTGGAGGAGCGTAAAGATTGCAGGTTAATATAGGGGTGAATGATGTTTTTCAGAGCTGGTGTTTTCTCTGGGTGATACAGTATCTGGTGAGCCATTTTGAGTTGGTTGAAATGGAGTTGGCCGGAAAACTCTAACCACCCTAGTTGCTTCAAGTTAGTGCAGTGGTGCGTTCTAAAGGTGGAATTTGTGGCAAATCTAGCTATGTGATTGTAACAAGAAGTAAGTTTGTTAAGGGTTGTCTTGTTTAGGTTTGTAAGGAGGGGGGAGGCATAGAAAAGAGTTGATAGTAGGTGTGTGCTGGCAATTGTAATTTTAGCGTGAGAAGTGAGAAAGTGTTTTACTTTATAGAGAGAGCCAAGCTTTTTATTGACGGTTTTGATGGTAAGATTGAAATGGGTGTCAAATTTAAGGGAGTTATCAATGGTAACACCTAATAGCTTAGTGTGAGCTTCTGGTGATATAGTGATTCCATTGGAGGATGTAATAGAGAAGGTGGGGGGAAGAGTCTTGTTAGTGGGTGAGAAAGTAAGCAGTTTTGTTTTGTTGGGGTTGAGAACTAGTTGTCGACTTGAGAACCATTTTTCTATTAGGTTGAAGGTGTCTTGGGTTGAAGCAGTGAGGTCTGCCAGGTTGGAGGCAGTGCTGATGATAGTCGAATCATCTGCATATTGAATGCATGTGGCATGGGGGGTGATTGTGGGCAGGTTATTAACAAAGATGGTGAAAAGAAGAGGGCCAAGAATAGATCCTTGGGGAACTCCAAGTGTAACAGGTAGGCATGTAGATAATTTGTCCTGCCATAGAACAGCCTGTTGCCTATTGGACAGGTAGGATTGGAACCATTTCAGCGTGGAATTGCTGAGTGATAGTTTTTAATGTATGGAGGAGTTGAATGTGGTTCACCATATCAAAGGCCTTGGAGAGGTCTAAGAAAAGAGCAGATGATAGTTTATTATTGTTTCTGAAGTTATTGATGGTATTAGAAAAGGATAGTAGGGCTGATGTGGTACTGTGATTTGGCCTGAAGCCATGTTGGGAGTTAGCTAGAATTTTATTTTTGGTGAGGTGTTCCATCAGTTGTTTGTGGACACACTTTTCCATAATTTTGGCCAGGGGTGAGAGTATAGCTATAGGTCTGTAGTTGGTTAGCTCTAGTGAGCTACCACCTTTATGGAGAGGAATAATGTGGGACATTTTCCATATGGAGGGATGAAGGCTTCTGACAAGGTACGGTTTATGATTATGGAGACGGGATAGGAAATGGCCTCAGCTGCTTTTTGCAGAAACTCAGCTGGGAGAAGGTCAGCTGCTAGCTTAGTGGGTTTTAGTTTTTTAAGAAGAGATGTTATAAAGGATATGGGTACTGGATCGAAGGTAAATAGATGATCTGATGTAGTTGTAGTATTCTGCTGGCATGGGTAGTGGAGTGGGCTGGTTGTTTGAATTGTGTGGCCAGGGATTGTATAGTTTCTGTGAAGAAACTATTGAATGTGTTAGCAATGTTTACAGGGCACTGTTGTTTATGCTTCAGCGGCCTTTGCACTCGGATTGCTGAACTATCTGACACATTTTACAGGACTTTAGATTTGACTTAAAGAGCTGTCAATCGTTTCCTGAAGCAGACACTACTGAGGCTCAATATTTAATATCCTCTCAGTTGGCTACCCTACAAGCTGCATCTAATTAGTCAGAGGCTTATCTCGCATGCTGCAGAAGGCACCTCAAGGCCCGCAGTTTCAGGTATTTCCATCAGGAGACATGCCTGGTTGTGGCTGTGTGATTTTGCGGATCCCTTCAAGTCCTCATTAGTCAATGCTGCTTTTGACAGTACTTTGTTTGGCCTCACAGTGAAGGATACTGTCCAGATGTGAGAGACTGTAAGACCCTGTCTGCAGTGGGGCATGCATTTTTCAACTCCTCAAAGGACCTTCTCCGAGAATCAATGGGAGATTGAAAAATGTTGTTCAAAAAGTCCCAGGGTCCTTTCCAGGACACGCATAGAGATAGATCCCCAGAGGAAGAGGGGGGAGATAGTGGACAATGACCCCCCTATTGCAGAGGAGGCCCACAAAACCAGGGTCTATAGGTGTTTTCTGACAGACCCTTTCAGCACTCCTGAAAGGAGGCTTTATTGCCCACCTCTGGAGTAGGTCGGGGGGTTCTTACCCAGCACCAGAGAGCCTGAATAGATGTAATAACATTTCAGTATCTTAGCTGCTCCTTGTGTCCTACCTGTGACTGATTCAATAGCTGTTTGGATACAGAAAGCCTATAAAGATACTTTTTTGCACTTAATCTGTTTCAGTGATGGTCAACACTGTGCTGCATTTATTGATTTGCTTGAGATTGCTTTTCTCTGTCTGCATTTTGTTTTTGCCCTGCTTTGCAATGCACGTGTTTGTATTCTTGGCGGCTTTGGAATTGCCCACCTGTGCTGTAAATTTGATTTTGGACACTCCTCCCAGTCCCATCTCATCAGCTCATTCTGTGTAGCAGCATTTGGGAAGGCCAACCCCCTTAGTTTCTTAATCTTGAATTATCTTCTGTTTCTTCCAAAATACACACAACACACACACACAAAGCATGCACACACACACCACACAAAAAAAGAAAAAACTAATTGTGTGAACTATTCCTGCTCTAATGCACTCTCCCAACAATTCTTTGACTTCATCATTTCTAACTCACTAGACCAACTTGTCTCATCCCCCACAAGGGGAGAGAACATTCTAGACTTGGCTCTCACCAACATGGGCAACCACTGGACCACCCCCATAGTAAGTTCTTCCCTGGCAAGATCAGACCATTTGTCTGGCTCATTTGAAGTGTCTAGCCCATCTAACCCCCCTCCAGCTGTAACCAGGCTAAAAAAACTTCTCAAAAACTGACTATAACCTTCTAAGGGAGGGTATCAGTAGCTTCAATTCACCCGGCCCCTCAGAGGATGCAGACAAATATGCTGAACAGTATGCCGGTGCAGTATACAAGCACCTGTACAACTGCATGGACTCACCATACCCAACAGAACTAAAACCTCCTGAAGGAAACAAACCTATCTGGTGGACATTTTCTGTCAACAGGCTTTGCAACAAAAGGAAGAAACTGTTTTCCAAGGGTAAAAAGGCACACACTGCCAATTAAAAAAACTCCCTCCTTAGCCTCAACAAGCAAATTAGATCACTAGTGAACCTCCAAAGCCAATTATGAATCAAAACTATCTTCCAAAACCCAGCCTTTTTTGGTTACATCAGAAATCTCCATGGCAAAACCAGGTTTGTTCTGATTTTGTCCTTAGCTATACAACTTACACTGATCCTGTTGACTTAGCCAACCTGCTAACAGGTTCAGCACAAACTTCACCCCCTGTCCCCCCCAAAGGCCCATTGGACATTCCGATACTTGCTCACAACTCACATCTCTGTAGATCAAGTGCTAAAGGCCCTATCCAAGGCAAAGACCACAGCTTCCATGGGACATAGTATCTCAGGCTGTATTCTGTAACATCTCCAGCAAGAACTAGCCTTGCCATTGAGCACCCTATTCAACCATAGCCTAAGTACAGGCTTCATTACAGTGGAGTGGAGAACTGCCATAGTCCACCTTTTGCACAAAGGTGGTGCCACTACTGACCCTGGAAACTATTGCCCCATTAGCCTGACAAGTCTGATCTGTAAGGCCATGGAGCATATTATTGTGGACCTCATAAACAAGGACACAGGCAGTCTCCAAGCACTTGACTCCACCCAGTATGGATTAGTCAAGGGCAGATCTTGCCTGTTGAACCTGGCTGACTTGAGACTGTCACCAAGGCACTGGACAAGGGAAAGTCACTACATACAGCCTACACTGACTTGGCCAAAGCCTTTGACACAATCCCCCACTTGAGCATAATCAAAAAGCTAACACAAATTGGTTTAAATCCATATCTCATCAGGTGGGTGGCCAGTTGGCTCACCAGTAGGACCCACAAGGTCAAAATAGGTGCCACCACCTCTGGCAGAACTGTCACTAGTGGTGTTCCCCAGGGATCTGTTCTGGGACCCCTATTGTTTGGCATCTAATTAGATGTCCAAACAAAGACAAAAGGCATGTGACTGACCAAGTTTACAGACGACTGTAAGTTGGGTGCTGTTATTGACTTCCCAAATGATAACCTACTACAAAAGGGTCTCCCAGCAACAAATGACTGGTGCCAAAGTCATGGCCTTAAGTTAAACACAAAAAAAAAGTGTTGTGATACCATTCGGCAAAAACCAGTCCCTACTTATTACCACATCAACGGCAAACCCTGAGAGCACAACCTGTGAGAGACCTGGGTACACAGGTTAACGACAGTCTCACATTTGATCATGTAACAGTAGTGGTCAGGAAAGTCTTTTACATTGTTCATTTCATAAGTAGAGGGATTGCGTCCAGAAAAAAATAGGTTATTACCTCTATACTCCCTCATTAGGCCAATACTTGAGTATAATCCCCCATTTGGTATGTATCTAAACAAACACATGCATCAACTGGAAAGACCACAGAAATACCTCACAAAGAGAATCCATGGCCTCCAACACCTGGCCTATGTGGATTGGCTGAAATCACTATCACTCTACTCGGTATCACATAGATTGCTCAGAGGTGATCTGTCTCGCCTTAAAGGCCATCTCAGACCTTGCTGTACTAGAAATGTTCCATATCTGTAAATCACATTACCTGATCAAAAGGCTTAAATCTAATATGCGACATTAACAAAACCTGCTGGAAAGACAGGTATGTCTCCCAGAGGCTGCCCCGTCTCTGCAATAGACTCCTCATATGCATCAAACAAAGTAGGTAGCTGACCCTCTTCAAGTGCAACCTTGATGAGTGAATGGGGAAACTACACATTTGTCCCAGGGGTTCCACATGTGTCCCTCATTGACAGGGGTGACAAGTGCTGATTGAGGTTTCATTTTTAGGGATAAACACTTGGCTAGGCTTGTAAGGTCCCCAGGGCCATTAGCATAGTAATCTCGTATGATTTGGGTGCAGAGGATTATTTCCAGATATTATATAATTCCATTTTCCCTACCTCCTCCATTTCTAAGAAACTTTCCCTATGTTCCACCCAATCAGAGGAAAGCAGCAGCACTAAAAATTCAGAAGCAGAAGTCCCACCAGACCAAACAGAATCTGGAATGCCAAAGAAGAGGGTGACTGTAGATAAATTTTGGATCTCAGTGTATTGAACAAATCAGTTTGACACAGTTTAAGATGGTCACAGTTTAGTCCATTCTGCCCTTTCTGGGCAAGGACGACTGGATGTGTTTGAAAGTATGCATCCTAAAGGTCTAGCACACAAAAATTGACAGACAGTCCAGAGGGTGCTTACAGTTCTGGCTGGGAGCCAGTCACCATCAGTTTAGAGCACTGACCTTTGGCCTCACCAAAGCCCCAGGGTGTTCGAATGTATGGCAGTAGTAGCAGTTCACTTAAGACTGCAGGGATTTCAAGTGTTTTCTATATTTAGACTGGCTAATTACTACCTTGACCAGGCATGTACTGATAGAAACGCAGTCAGGAGTTACCACTTGTTTACATCTTAGAATAACTTTAAATTAAGACAAGTCTTGATTAAAACCTACCCAGATGTTAAAATTCATAGGGACAGTGTTCAACACAGTGTCTATGGTAGCTTGTCTTCATCTATTAGAGTACAAACAATAAGGATTCAGGTCAGGAAAATACGTTGCAGTACTAGAATTTCAGCTTGATTGATTCTGCAAGCACTGGGATCAATGTTGGCAGCAATAATTATAGTTCTTTCAGCAAGATTCCACATGAGAATTCTACAATGGACAATGCTTTCTCAACCTTATGCCAGCAAGGATAAGAATAACTCTGGTATACATCTTTGCTGGTGGATGCAGTTGCAACAGGTATTACAAGGCAGACCTTTTATCTTCCCTCAGCCCATGGCTGTAGTGCCCATGGATGCTTCCCAGAGTGGGTGGTAATTTCCTGGAAAAGTAGCCCAAGGCACTTGGGCCACCTGAAGAGGCCAACTCATATATCAATGCTGTGGAAATGAGCAGTGCTTTTGGCATTGCAAGCATTCCAAGACACTCCCTCAGAACAATTGCAATACAGAGAGACTTGTCAGTAGTTTGCTATGTCAACAAACCAGGGGGAACCAGATCTTATCCCCTGTGTTGAAAAGCCCTCCATGTATGGCAATGGATGATATGTTCCAACCTCTTTCTAATAGCACATATTCCAGATAAGTCCAACGTGATACCAAGCAAAATGAGCAGGTGCATCTTACTACCTCACGAGTGGTGTCTCAACGACAAAGTGACTGATGTGATTGTCAGTCAGTGGGGCCAGCCTCACTCCGATCTTTTTGTCTGTTCCCTAAACAAGTGAAGCAGCTTTTTTACCCTTTTCCTCCATTGGATGAATCACTGCATGATGTTCTACTCCACGACCAGACCCCCAATTTACCCTTCAACCTCCTATTTCCAAATTCCTGCAGAAAGCCCAGTTGGAGTAGAGTCATCCTCATTGCGCCTTACTGGCCTCAGCAAATTCGGTTTTCCTTCCTTTGCCCTCACCTACAGTATCCAACTTGGATTATGGATCCACCAGACAGGCATGGTTCACGCGATCTCAAGCTTCAAACTTGACAGTGTGGTTTCTTCATTTTCTTTAATAGTTAGACAACCAATGCTATCTTCCTTGTATGTTCCATAAACCTTATACTAGGAAACTCTACATGAGTAAGTGGAAAAGGTACATATGTTGGGTAGAGCAAAATCAAATTGACCCTTTCTCAGCTCCTATTCAATCTGTTCCGGAATTTTTGGTGAGTCTAACTCATTACATCTTGAGTGATTCCTCCAGGTGTCAAATATTGCTTCATATTTGCAACATAATTCTAGAACCATGCTATGTACATGGTTTTAAAAGATTTTATCTTAAATCTTGTACAATGGCAAACTCAACTGCATTAATATTTAACGTCTGTCTAATGCAAGTAAATAGATATTAACTTTTTTATATTAATTTACATACAATTTTCAATTTTTTTTTCTAAATATCTCAAAAACCAAGTAACGCTGACAAGAGCTCTTTAGACTCGTATGAAAGCTCTCAGCTAGATGAGTAAACTGTTGCTGTGAGTATGTTTAACTTGAGTGGTTGCTGAGATATTGTAAGCTGTTTACAAAATATTACAAATGTAACAGTTACTGTGACTTATAAAATTTGGATCTAATGCTATCAGTGTCGTCATTGATCATGTATGGGTCTTGGATCTGACCTCTGGTCTGAGCTGGCAACTGAAAGGACCGATCCAGAGCTCAAGCTCCTCCCAAGATCCCTTGCTACCCATAACCCTCAGATTTCTTTTTGTTGCAATTTTGCTGTGGGCGTGTATCCTGCAGCTCAAGCTTTTTTTTTTTTTTTTTAAGATGAGTAACCCCCCCCCCCCCCCCCCAGGTTTTTCTCTCTGTCTCTAGACTAGTTTTCCCTTTATCTTAGCTAGGTTTCCCCTTCCTCCCAGAAATGTTTTAGGCTCCTTTCTTTAATTTTTTTTAAACCTCCCCCTGGATTCCCACCTTTTCCTTCTGGGTCCTCTGGGTAGCTCTTAAACTCCCTGTTAAGCTGATTCCTCCCTCCTCTTTTTCATTATGTGGGGTGTGTGTGTGTGTGTGTGTGTGTGTGTGTGTGATGCCTGAAAAGCTTTCTGGCTTTAAAAGATGCTCGTCATGCAGTCGGAAAATGCCTCCTTCCAACTCGCACAAGGAGTGTGTCTACTGCTTAAGAAAGCCTTACCTGGAGGTTGAATGTGACATTTGTACCAGATTCAACCGCAGGGCTTTCATGGAACACAGGAGCAACCTCCTGCTTAAGGGGCTTGCTAAAGAGGGTCCTCTGGTTCCCCTTCCAAGCCTCTCTCCAATCCCAAAAGGAAGTCTTCTTCCTCCAGGGATTCTCCTGCCAAAATGCCTAGGCTCTCTGATCGCAGCTCCCCAGATCAGAGTCTAACCTCCTTGGCTTCAGATCCAGGCTCTTCTGCTCCAAGAGCTCCAGCTCCTTCTGTCAGATCCGAGACCTCAGAGCCCTTAAATCTGACTAGACCACCTTCAGATCTGACCTACAGGTCAGATCCATCCACAGTGCCAACTGCCCATTCAGATGTAATAGTTTTGTCAGATCCTGTCATTGAGATTTCCCCTTGCAGATCCAGGAGCTCAGATCCAAACTATACAAGTTGGTCTCCCTCCAGAGACTGCAGGCCTTCAGCCAGGTCCACGGCATTCCTCTCTGTTTTCCAGATCGACCAGGAGCTTGCTCCCCTTAGACATGGATAGGATGATGAGCTTTCTCAAGGCCAAAATCAAGTTGGGCTTGTTGCCATCCCCATCTCAATTGCCAAGGAGATTCTCTCCATCTGCGGGACTCCTCTCTCCTCATCCGACCCATCCAGGTTTGGACCCTCAGGATCAAAGCATTCCCTGTAAGAGACGGACTGTGTCTGGCATATCTTCCCTTCCCACACTGTCAGGGTCTCTGGTGGGCTCTGTTCCATTACCCTTTTAACTGCTTGTGCCTTGGTCCCGAGAAGTTGGTGCTGGTTCCTGGGTGTGGGGTTCGGTCCAGAGTTTTCCCATCCGTTCCCTCCCTCTGGGGCCCTCCAGATTACATCGGCCCTGAGCTGAACAGTGTGAAGATGTAGGGGCTCCCCTTCTATCCTGGGTGGCTGCATCCATTGGAGAGGAGAGGGGGGGCTTTGTCCAGTCCATTGGTCTTCCGAGAAGTAGAGAGGGCCTTCGGCTGGGCAGCTACCTCTCCTTCAGCTCTAGGTCCTCCCCAGCCCCTCTCAACATTTGGTGGTGAGACCTCATTCTTCCAGGGTCAGCCCTCCTGTGAGTGCCTTCAGAGGGCCATTACCCTCCTCAGAGTCCCTATCTCTTCAGTGTGCTCCCCAAAACCCACAGTGGAGGAGCCTCCTTGGAAGAGGATGTGCAAGAGGAGGCACTTGGACTCCCCTAGAGAGTCCCTCACTGAGTTCATGGATTTCAAAGAAGGAGACAGGTCCCCCCAGACTTCCGTCTGAGGAAATGTCCTTTAGGGACATCCTCAAGATCCTAAAGCAGAGGTGGCTGGGTCTACCCCACTCTGTCTTCAGAGGAATCTGTTTATGAAGGCCTTCGGGATGGGCCCATCTTTTACCTGGGTGTCTCCCACTGCCAATGAGTTCGTACAACTTATCGCTGACATGGAGTAGAAGGAGCCAGACACAGTGGAACCAGTTCCCAAGAAGGCTAATAAGTTTCTAATTCCTCCCAAGGATAAGGCATTTTGGAGCAAGGGCATCCCCGTTGATCCCATCATGGTGGCCACACCTACTAAGAAAGAGCTCGCTGAGCAGAGCTCCATGGTCAATCCCCCGAACAGGGAGTCTCTGGCAGTTAACCTTTTTGCGCTGTGCATGTTTGCCTCAGCTACATTCGGACTGAGAGCAACCAATTATATGGCACTTCACCCAGCTGCAAAGGGATTTGGTATCGGAGGTCTCTGCTTCCTTTTCTGAGTTGCTGCCTCCAGAGAGTCTTAAATTAGTCTGTCAAAAGCTATCCACTCTAACTCCTTGGCTAACGCTTTGATGAGGTTGCTCTCCAATGTGGTGGAGGCCACCTCTTGAGCGGCAGGCACGGGCATTGCTATTAGGCGCCAGTCTGGCTTCAGCTTTGTGAGATTGCAGAACCCTTTAAGGTGTCCTTCACTTCCGCCCCTTTCGATGGGTCTACCTGGTTTGGTCCTTCCGTCAAAGAGACTTTGACCCACAGGGAGCAGGAGGGGAAGACTATCTGTTGTGGGGGATCAAGTTCTCTACACACCAACTATCCTTTTCCAAAAATCAGAGGGGTAGTAATAAACTTTTGTTCCGCAGGTCTCAGTCTTCCTTTCTGGATGCACCTCAGGAATCCTCTTCCTCCAGCTGGGACAGGGGATTTGACAGCTAACACAGAGCCAGAGCTCTTGTAAACCTTTCTCTGAGAAGCCCCCTTAGCGCTCCTGAAGCACTGCCCAGATGTCGTGCCCTGGAGGCAGTTGGGGGTAGACTCGCCCTCCACCCACTAGCCTGGACAGATATCACCTCAGATCAGTGTGTGTTAAAGATCATTTCCAGTGGTTACTTCATACCCTTTTTTCAGCCCTGTCCTCTTCAAAGGTCTCACCCCACTAGAAGGAGTTGTCCCTTTTCTGCAGCACTTCCCCTATGCAGAATTCATATCATTCAGGACCAGGTCCATCAGTTGCTGGATCTGGATCACCCCAAGGTCCACTTGATCTTGCAAGTGCTAGGGTCAATGGTAGTGGCAAACCAGTTAGTGCCTCTCGCCAGTTATCAAATGAGGGTTCTGCAGTGGACCGTAACAGTACAATAGTTGGCTCAGTTTCACCATATGTCCAGGACCATCAAGATCTCTCGGGTGTGCAGATGTCATCTTGCTTTGTGGCACCAAGCTCAGGATCTCATACTAGGCAGACCCTTCTGTCTTCCCCAACCCAGGGCTGCGGTGACCATGGACTTCTCCCTGTTGGTGTGGGGGGGAATTTTCAGGGAAGGACTGCTCAAGGCACGAGGTCCCCCTCAGAGTCCAAATTGCACATAAAGGAGATGAGAGCAGTCCTTCTGATGTTGCAAGCCTTCCAGGAGTGTCTCGCTCTCAGGACTATAGCAATTCAAACCAACAACATGGTGGTAGTCTGGTACATCAACAAGCATGGGGGAGCACGGTCTTATCCCCTGTGCAGAGAGGTCATGAGGGTGTGGGAATGGGCGATGTCTTCCAGGTGCTTTCTTCTTGCAATGCACGTTCCCAGCAGCTCCAACATGTTGGCTGATAAGCTGAGCAGATCTGTCCTGAGTCCTCACGAGTGGTCCCTGAATCTGTTAGTGGCACATCTGATATTCAACTGTTGGGGTGTCTCTTACTGTGATCTTTTTGCCTCCCTGGACAACCATAAATGCTGCTACTTTGTCCTGATCCCCTCCAATGGGGGAGTCATCCAGGGATGCTCTGGTTCATGATTGGCTGTCGGTGCTTCTCTATGCTTAGCCCCCTAACTCCCCAAAGTCTTACAGAAAGCCTCCTCTCATCTTCATTGCCCTCTTTTGGCCTCGTCTGGTGTGGTTTTCCCTTCTTCATTCTCATCTGAGATATCTGCCCTGGATATTGGATCCCATTCCGGATCTCATTTCCCACCCTTGGGGGCTTCCTCTTCCCAATCTCCAGTCTCTTCATATGACCACATGGTTCCTCCAGTTCCAGTGATCCTTTCCCAGTCTGGGCCGCCTTCTCCAGTGGAGTATTATCTTGGCCTCTCAAAAACCTTCTGCCAAGAAAGTATATTATAGTAAATGGAAGAGATTTGTCATTTGGGCTAAGCAACTCAATCTAGATCCCTATTCCTGACATTTTGTTGTTCTTGGCCTCTCTTTTTCACCATGAGGCCACTTTCTCTATCATCAAACTTCAATTGGTGGCCATCTCTAACTTCCATTTGTACAAAGGTCCCACCTTTTCTTCTAGACTGTGCAAGCTCTTCTTCAAAATGAACGTTTTCCTCAGGCCTCCTATTGGGGACCCTCTCCTCTCTTCCATGGGATTTCACTCTCGTGTTGCAATGTTTCATGTGGAACCCTTCGGGCCTTCAGCAACTTGTGATATTAAATTCTGTCCTGAAAGACTGCCTTCTTGGTGGCTTTTACTTCAGCCAAGAGGGTCTCTGAGTTGCAGGCTTTCAGCATTTAAGCCCCCTTTCATGGTGTTCCACAAAGATAGGGTGTCTCTTGGGGCCAATCCTTTGTCCCAAAGGTAGCTTTGGAGGCTAATATTAACCAGTCCTGTGTTCCTGTGTTCTTCCCCAATTTTTGTAGTAAAGGGGAATACACATTGCATTGTCTAGATGTCCGTAGACATTCGCATTTTTATCTTAAGAGAACAGATAAGTTTCGGAAGTCTGATCAGTTATTGGCTTCTCTCAGGCCAGGAAAGGTCAAACTGTTTCCAAGGCATCTATTTCACATTGGATTGCCAGCTGTATTTCTTACATTTACGAAAGCAGGCACCTGGGATCTTTCCAGACCAGTTAAAGTCACTCTACTAGGTTGGTAGCTACATCTTCTGCCTTCTTGAAAAACTTTCTTTAGATGAGATTTGTGTCGCTGCTTCTTTGTTGCGCATTATAAGTTGGATTTGGTGTCTAGGAGCAGGGCTTCCTTTGTGCTCCAGCATATCCTTCCTGGAGGCCTCCCAGAATTCATAATAGCTGGGGACTCTGACCCATCCATGATCAATAATGATACAGATAGCATCAGATAGTTATATACTTACCATTAGTTTGAATCTGTGCTATCCAGTGTCGTCATTCATCATGTTCCCACCCTCCTTCCCCCTCCTCCGGGAGATTTGGTAGATACGGAGGGATGATGTCTCCTTTTAGGAGTTCTTCAGTTTTATAGGTAGTTTTTCACTGCTTTTTTCTGTCTATCCAGCAAACTCAATCTGAGGGTTGTGGGTAGCAAGGGATCTTGGGAAGGGGAGGAGCTTGAGCTCTGTCTCAGTCCATTCAATTACTGGCTGTGATCCGAAGCCTATCCGTGATGAATAATGACACTAGATAGCACAGATTCCAAGTTATGGTAAGTACATAACTCTTCAAGACCTGGAACCTAAAGAATACTGCCACTATAAAAATATTTTGTCCTGAAGAGTTTGCAATTTATACTTTTTTCATAACTCTTGTCCTTCCAGAAATATAAACATTTGTTTAAAATGTGAGGACATAATTTGATTCTGTCAAAAGGCTTGGGCTCCACCCATTGGAAGTTATAGTGTAAACTTCCTGAGCTCCACTGGAGTGAATGAGTTAATGGAGGTGCTAACACATCAACTATAAAAGTCCATCTGGCAGCAATCTCTAATTTTCATGTTGGATAGCAAAATTCTTCAGTGGCTTCCTCTAAGCTGTGCAAAGCCTTCTTGAGAGGTGCACTCTTGCTAAGTTATAAAGACCCCACTCCACCTTGGGATTTAAATTTGGTACTGCAAGCCTTAATTCATTGTTTGAACCAGCAACTAACTGTGATCTTAAATTTCTGACCTGGAAAACTCTTTCTAGTTGCAATTACATCTGCTAGAAGAATTTCAGCACCTCATTCTTCTAAGCCTCCATAATTGACTTTTCTTAAGGATAGGGTAATGTTACGTACCAATGCTCCTTTCTTTCCTAAGGTGATGTCAGAATCCAACATCGGTCAGTCCATTAACTTGCCAGTATCCTTTCCTAAATTTGCCAATAAAGATGAATATATGTTCCACTTATTGGATGTCTATAGACGGTTACATTTTTACTTGCACAGAACAAAAGACGTTAGAAAGATCAGCTATTTGTCACCTTTGCATATACTAAATTGGGCAAATTGGTTACAAAGGTTACTCCAGCTAAATGGTTGATGGATTGAATTTCATTTGCCTCTAACAAGTTGAAGCTCTCCTTTCGAAAACTTTAAAAGCTCATTCAACCAAATCTATGGCAACTTTTTCTTTGTTCCAGTTTAGAGCTTCCATGGATGATATATGTGCGGCTGCAACTTGGTCAAATCCTCATACTTTTATAACTCATTGCAAGGTAGATCTGGTCTAGAGGGGAAGAGCATCCTTTGGCTAAACTGTTGTTGTTGTTGTGTCTTTTGGCTTTTCCCGGTTAGGGGTCGCCACATCGGAACTCCAGTCCGCTAATGATTGGCAGTAGATTTTTACATGCTGAGCTGCCAGCCCTGACGCACAAACTTCAATGAAGGTACACCCATTCACACATGTCTCCACACAGAAGATGCTCTAGCTGAGAATCGAACAGGATAACATCATACTATGAGGCGATGACTAAACTGTACAAATAAATATCCTTCCTTAGATTCCACCCTGGATTTTAGGTAGCTGGAGACTGTCCCATTAGTTGAGGAATGAATGAAAATTGACAACATCAGATACTTATGTACTCACCATAACATTCCATTTATTTTGTCCATTTTCATTTTTCCAACTCTCCACCCATCAATACCCATCCTTTTTAATGACTGACGTCTGGAGGAATTAGAGCTTTCAAGGACACTACTCTCCTTTGTGTTGAAAGATATGGCATATTGTAAGAATCTTTCTGTCAAGTGGCAAACAGGATCTGAGAAATGTTGGGGGTTGGTGCATTATTGGAAGGGAAGGAGCTTGAGCGTCTTTTGTTGGCCATGAGCTTGTATAATGGAAGAGTCTGATCTGAAGATCAGATCTGAACCCATTAGTTGAGGAGGAAAGAAAATGGACAACTCAAATGGAACATTATGGTGAATATATACCTTTGTTTCTTTCTATACTAATCCTTTTATTTTCCAGGTTGCCTTTGAGGCTAATTTGAGCCAGTCTATTCATTTGCCTGTTTTTCTTTCATAACCCTTCTAACCAGAGTTCATTCTCTACACCTTAGAATCTCGCATGTGAAGCTTCATCTTCAGAGGAAGAAAACATTCAGGAAATAGGTTCATCTCCTTTACCCCTAACAAATTGGGACAGTGTGTGTAAAGTAAAGTGACCTTGTCCAGATAGCTATTGGATTGCATTTCTTTGGCCTGTACTTCACATTATAAATCTTTACCAGTCAAACCAAAAGCTCATTCTGCAATGTCCATCACTTTTTATAAGCCTTTTTCAGGTATGTTACTGTGGATGAAATTTGGTCTACAGCAGCTTGGTCTATGTTGCACACTGTTCATACCCCAAGCTGGACGTGTCCGGATCAAAGGGAGCCCTTTGGAGCAACAATCCTAAAGGAGATTCTATCATGATGCCACACAAAATTACAGGCAGCTTGGGATTTTGACCCATCAGATAGGATGGACAGGGTGAATAGGATGCAGTAGTTACGTACTTACCATATTGCTGGATCCTTTCATCCTAGTTTCAAATGTAACAACTATTCCTCTGTCCCATGTCTGGGTTGTCAGTTACTGTGGTCCTTGCAGTTTCCCATCTCTCCTATGTGCTTCTTAGTCATGGTTTACTGTTATGAGGTACCAAACTTTCTGATATACACTAGTACTATGGGGAATTGTGGGAGGGGAAAAATTTTAAAGTAGCTCAAGACTTGGAGCTCAAGTATGGCTGAAATTGATATGACAAGCAGCTTGGTACCCATCAAACAAACTAGGATGGAAGTATCCATTGTTATAAGATGACTTCCATTGAGGACACGTGTGTGGGCACATACTTTTATGGTCTACTGTTTCATAAACGTGGATGCTTGATGAAAGTGGATCCTGTGTACAATAGGTGTTGGTGCTCAGTAGTGTTCTAGTGGCAGGATGCCTTTGCAGTGTGTGACTTAACATTCAGTAGCTGTATCCTTTAACACAGCAGATTTTTCAAGTAAGCTGCTGTGTAATTTTACATCACTGTTCATATTTGTGTATCCTGCAAGCAAGTAGCCCATTATGTCAGTTTCTTTTCCACTGTTATATAAAGTACTCTTTAGTAGTGGTCCATAGTTTGGTATGCTATCCTTCAAAATTCACCTTTAAAAGTAGTGCATTTGTGAGGGGAAGACTTCTGGTCAAACTCATTTTGCCCCACCCCTTAAGACAACTTGTTGTGGGCAAAAATACCACTGCTTGTCCTGCATGCAAATCTGAAAGCGTGCTTCTTGGTATCACTGTGAGTATCACTGCCTCCAGCTGAGCGCAATACACGTGATATGCTATAGCTGTACCCTGGATGCTACTTTAGGATATTCCTATGTTTTTGGGCATGTCTAGCGGTTAAACTGTTAACTAAAGCAATTAACTTGACTACTGTCCCCATATATGTTCCACACGCTGAGGCTTTTATTGCATTGTGCTTATGGATTGTAGTGGATGTACCTAGCTCTCACTAAACCCTCAGTAGGTTACTTTGCTTTTACTTTGAATGTTCCACCTGAGCCGCCAATACTACGTAATTCCCTGGCCATGCTCTCTTAGCTTGTAACAGGTCATTGCTCACACTGTTATTACTGCCCTGACTTGTAATGCTTTTGATACTTATAGAGCGATGAATTCTAGACTGTGTTGTTTTTACTGCTCTGATTCTTAATACTTTTTGATGTTTATAGAGTGAAGAATACTATACTGTGCTGTACCTTACTGTTTACTGTATTTGTATATGCATCTGAGTCTGCTTTATACCTACACCTACTTCCTATTGAACTTACACTGTGATTTACTTCTTTTCTCTCTCTTTCTATCCTACCAGCACTGTGTTCCAGCTTGGTCCTACACCAAACACCTGAATAACACCAGCCAGGTCCTTTTGAACAGTAGTGTAAACTAAGACACTTACCCTTCAACTACAAGTGTTATAGCTACATTATAGCTACAGAACTACAAGTGTTACCTTTCCTTGGGAAAGGCTTTGCATGTACGTATTGATACTGTACCTCATATATTAATGTTAAAACTTCAGTTGAATCTCAGGTAGCCTAGCCAGCAGCCGGACCCCCCCCCCACTACTCCCACCATTCTGTATACTACCCACTTGGCCCTCTATACTCAATCCTTCTCCCTGCCTAGACCTTCTCCCCTTGCAGGTTACCTATCCCCTGCTATATACCTGCTGCCCACTAGGTGGCATCCTCATACTTTATCTTTCTAACTCACTACCTTTCAACACTCTCTCTTCTAACCTACCCCTGCATCTTTGCCCCCAGTACCTCTGTTCCCAGCCTTTATTCGGGCTCACATATATTATCTCTTACTGTCCTAAGACATCCTTAGAACTATCATCTCCAGTTTCCTCCTGCATTTCTACCTTTTAACCTCTTATTATTGTTCACCTTCCTCTACCTTTAGAACGACCTACAGAGTCTTCCTCCTCACTGATTGTCTTCAGCCTACTTCTGCTGGCCCCGCTTCGCTCCCCACCCTACCCCCATATCCCACCCACCCCTAGGGCTCCTACATTTATTCCTCCACTCACCACACCCCCTACTTACTCCCACCAATCAGGCCTTAACGACCCTAAACCACTCCCACCCCTACCTATAATCAAACTAAACTATCCCACACCCACCCCTACTTCTTAGCAATACACCTACTACATCACCATGACTATGACTATCTTCCAGTCACAACTGAAAATAGCTATCTCCTTCTTACTACTTTCCTCACTTATGACTACTTACTTCCTAACCTCCTATGAACACTCTATAACTGTTTCTCTCTCACTTCCTTCAAAACATACCTCTACAGACACAACATCCCAATCCTCTTCCTTCTTACATACCTCCTCAGAAACTATATACATTCTTCCCAAATACCATAGGCTACTACACTATAAACTACTTAAATCCAAAACTAAAAAAATTATTGAAACTTTCCAAAAATTTAAACCAGAAAGATATGCTACAGTACTCCTACTACAAGATGGCGACATACACCCCAACCCAGGCCCAGAAAATAATAAAACCACAACACATAAAAATCATACCAAACCCTTCTCTCCCTCTTCCTCCATACCCACTAACCAACTATCCATAGCCCACCTCAATATACGTAGCATCTGTAACAAAATTAGTCTACTCCATGCCCTACTTGAAATACACAACTTTGACATATTATGCTTAACAGAAACCTGGCTAAAACCTGTAATTAAAGACATTGAGATGACCCCACCTGGTTATAGCATTGTAAGACATGATCGCTCCACCAAGAAAGGTGGAGGAGTAGCAATTATATATAAAATTAACCTGAAACTTACTCTTCTTGACCTTTCCTTCTCCCAAAACTACAATGCTGAAATAATTTGCTCAAAAATACAAATCAACAATAGTAAAGCAATAAACATCATCTGTGCATATATCCCCCCAGGAAATAACATCCCTACCCTAGAACACATTCTAGAACAAATCTCTAACAAACTTCCTCAAGAAACACTATTTCTTGGGGACTTTAACATTGATTGGATATCATGTAGCAACATTAACCCTACTTCTCATATAAACCTAAATGGTTTTAAACAACTCATTAATGGTCCGACCAGAACCAACAAAAAAACCAAAAAAGAAACCACCTTGGACTGGATCCTTACTAACTCCCCCCTACAAAACTACCAAACTGGCATCCTTCCTGACGACATTAGTGATCACTCCCTCATTTACGTAGTCAGAGCCAAAACTAACCTAAACTTTCCTACCACTCACAAAACACTATACTCCAAAAAAAATTTTATTCCTGAACAGTTTCAAACAGAACTTTCACAATATAACTGGACCCCTCTAAAACACCTCACACTTAACAAAGCCGTTGAATACTTCAATTCAGCATTCCTTGCAATCCTAAATCAACATGCCCCAAGTCGCACTATTAGAACAAAGACTAAGATAGCACCCTGGCTAACCTCCAATACTAAGCATAAAATTATTCTCAGAAATAAATCTTGGAATAAATGGCGTTCCTCTAGAAACCCAACAGATCATCAAACATTTAGAGAGCTCAGAAACAGTACCAAAAAGCTATCATAACAGATAAAAAGAATTTTTACTTTGAACTACAACAATCCACCAATAAAGAACCAAAACAATTCTGGTCTACTATTAACAATCTAATTACCCCAGGCAAATTAATCACACCCAATCCCCAGGACTTAGACCCCGAAGACTCTACCTTAATAGCCAATAATTTCAATACTTTCTTTACTTCATCCATACAAAGTCTTGCTAACCACCTATCTCCTGATACCTCTCAACTGCTCTTAAGTAGCTTCAATAACTCTCTTCCTCTCCTTCAACTACAACCCATACCCACCTCTTATATACAATCTCTATTACACAAACTTAAACCCACTACCCCCTCAGCAGACAAGCTTCCTGCTGAATTCCTGCAAGTAGCAGCTAAAGCTATTGCCTATCCTGTCTCTATTCTAATAAACAGATCCATAAAAGAAAGTGCTTTCCCAGCAATTTGGAAAATATCACACATCATACCCTTACACAAAGGAGGCAAATCTACCGACCTTTCTAACTTTAAGCCCAATTGCACTGTTATCTCCTCTAGCAAAAATTATGGAAAAATGTATACATAAACAACTACTAAACCATCTCCTCCTTAACAACCTACAGCTAGCTGACACCCAACATGGATTTAGGCCTTCACATAGTACTACCACTGCACTACTCTCTTTCACCAATACCATCAACTGTAACCGTAATAACAACAAACTAACCTCTTCTCTATTTCTAGACCTGTCAAAAGCCTTCGATATGGTAAATCATACACTTCTTCTCCACATACTGAAATCCCTTGCCTTGGATGACTCTTCTTTAACCTGGTTCTCATCATATCTAGATGATCGACATCAAGCCGTACTCTGGAAAAATTCTCTATCTACTCTATTACCTATCTCATTAGGAGTACCACAGGGATCTATACTAGGCCCACTTTTATTCTCCATCTTTATTAATGATCTCCAATCATCTATCCAAAACACTACCTGCATACAATATGCAGATGATTCCACTTTAATCTGTACAGCCTCCTCTCAACCAGAACTCCAATCCCTTACACAAGCTACCTTTTCAACCGTTGAACAATGGTTCTCTAAAAGATGTCTTCTCCTCAACCCCAAGAAAACAAAACTATTACTTTTTTCACCTACACACAAATCTACTCAACTACATTTTACTATCACTGCAAGTGATAACTCTCACATTACTCCTGACTCCACTACAAAACTGCTTGGTGTTACTATTGATAACAATCTTAGCTTTGACCACCACATTAATAACACAATAAAAACAGTTAATAAAAAGATTGGTTCACTATACAGAATAAAACCCTTCCTTACACCTAAGGCACGGACTACTTTAGCACAATCACATCTTATCTCTACCCTTCTGTATGCATCCTCAATCTACACTAATCTATCTAAAGGTAACCTTAGGAAACTGTCTACATCCTACCACAACATAGCTCGATTTGCCACTGCATCTCAATATAGAACTCACCACTGCATAAACTTAAAACTTCTACACTGGCTGGAACTTCCTAACAAGATTATCTATCAACAACTCTTAATAGCACATAAAATTTTATATCAACCCTCAAAAACACCTGCTCTTAGCAACCTCTTGACTCCCTATAATAATTTAAAACAACTACGCTCCTCCCAAAAGCTACAAATTAACATGACCAGAATTTCAAACTCTGCCGCGAACTGCCTTTTCTCCAACTCAGTTGGCAAAATATGGAATAACCTTCCCTTACATATCTCCTCTCTAGCCACTTTTCCTTGCTTTAAAAAGCAACTTCTTTCACATCTGAATAACTTCTGGCTCTGCTCTTGTACCAATCCAGACTAACCTACTTTCATCTTTCAACTATATTTGCATTTTATTTAACACTCTAAATCTCTCTCTCAAATCATAAATAACATTATGATTCTACTGTTACTAAAAAAAAAAAAAAAAAAACATTATTATTTTTATTTTCATGTTTTTAATTACATAATTTGTATTACATAGTTAGTATTATCTATTTGTTATTAGAATAGCATCACCTGACCTGAACTAATTTCCTTGTATTATTGCTCTTTGCCTATATCACAAGTGTTTTTTTACATGTATTTCTATAAACATGCTTTAATCTGTGGAGCTTTTCTCCCCGGGCCTCCACTGAAAATGGACAATGATCCAGTTGGACTAGCCCGGTCAACAAATGTAAAATAAAATAAATAAAATAAAATAGATTATAGAGACCTTCTGAAGAGGCAGAACCATATGACAGCTCTGTAAAACATTCAGTCTTGTCTTTCCATTTGTGGTGGGTTTGCACCACCAGCCACCTTTACACCTAGTCCTTCCTATCTTTATTGGATGTGGCTTTGGCACCCATAAGAGTTGCCTGCTATTCTAGATGTATTTGGTGGCTTAACCATTCTGACATGTTTAAGTGTTGTAACTCGATGACTTATGGAGAGAGCTTTCACTTTTAGGGATAGTTATTGTTCATAGATAACTTACTAAGCTATTGATCCATGAGTATCTGTTTAAGCCTAACCATACAATCACATGAAGCCTTTAGCCCTAATGTTGTAGGTGCATTTAACCCAGACATGAGCAGACCATCTGTATGTTGACCCAGCCCTTGAAGTACAAGGATGATGGTAAATGGAAGGGTATTTTGCAGTTACCCTTTCATTTGTCCAGATTGTTTGAACAGTGTAAGAGGAGATACTTTGTTTTAAGTGGAGAGGAAGACTTCCAAAGTGGCATTCTCTGTAATGCATATCTATTCTTCCAGCATGTTCTATTTACATTGAAAAAGGGATTGAGATCTCTTGTAGGTGTTTAGGTGTCTACTAGACTTGCAAAGGTGCAGTAAGCCTGATTGGATAGGGTTTGTTGAGGGATCTGTATGTGAGCCAGAGATTGTCCTTAAGTAGCCTGTATGACACAAAAGAGGGACAATACTTTAAGACAGTCTGCAAAGTTTTTATGATTTAGGCCCTTCATTTTCTTGGTTTTGTGGAACCAAGCCATTGGGGATGCACAAGCCAGTGCATTTCTTTGTGCCAGTCCCAAGCCGAGATAAATGGGGAGGGTTGCGTCAGGAAGGGCATCCGGCGTAAAAACTTTGCCAAATCATACATGCGGACAACAGTACAGATATACATACTGGATTGGTTGAGGCCTGGCTTAACAACGACCACCACCAGTACTGTTGGCCAACAGGGTGCTGGTGGAAATTGGGCTACTGTTGGCCAAAGGAGGAGAAGAGGGGGAAGGAAGCATGCCCGAAGGCAGGTAAAGGCTAGGACTGTGGTAGTGAGAGTCGTAACTTTGAATGTTGGCAGTATGACTGGTATAGGAAGAGAGCTAGCTGATATGATGGACAGAAGGAAGGTTGGTATATTGTGTGTGCAAGAGACCAGATGGAAGGGGAGCAAGGCTAGGTGTATTGGAGGTGGGTTTAAATTGATTTATCATGGTGTGGATGGGAGGAGAAATGGCATAGGCGTTATCCTGAAGGAACAGTATGCTAAGAGTGTTTTGGAGGTGAAAAGAGTGTTGGATAGCATGATGTTTATGAAGCTGGAAATTGATGGTGTAATGATGAATGTTATTAGTGCATATGCTCCACAAGTTGGGTGTGCGATGGATGAAAAAGAAAAATTTTGGAGTGAGTTGGATGAAGTGGTGATGACTGTACCTAAGGGTGAGAGAGTAGTGATTGGAGCAGATTTCAGTGGACATGTTGGTGAAGGGAACAGAGAGGATGAGGAAGTGATGGGTAGGTATGGTGTTAAGCAAAGGAATCTAGAAGGTCAGATGGTAGTGGATTTTGCAAAAAGGATGGATGTGGCTGTGGTGAATACGTATTTTAACAAGAGGGAGGAGCATAGGGTGGCATACAAGAGTGGAGGAAGATGCACACAGGTGGATTATATCTTATGTAGAAGGGCTAGTCTGAAGGAGATTGGAGACTGTAAAGTGGTGGCAGTGGAAAGTGTAGTTAGGCAGCATAGGATGGTGGTTTGTTTGATGACATTGGTGATCAAGAAGAGGAGGAAAAGTGTGAGGGCAGCACCAAGGATCAAATGGTGGAAATTGAAAAAGTGTAATTGTGAGGTGGTGTTCAAGGAAGAGTTGAGACAGGCACTGGGTGGCAGTGAAGAGTTACCGAATAGCTGGGGTAACTACAGCAGAGCTAGTAAGGGAGATGGCTAGAAAGGTGCTTGGTGTGACATCTGGAAAGAGGAAGGAGGACAAGGAGACATGATGGTGGAATGAGGAAGTACAGGATAGTATACAGAGAAACAGGTTGGCAAAGAAGAAGTGGGATTGTCAGAGAGATGAAGAAAGTAGACAGGAGTATAAGGAGATGAGGTACATGGCAAAGAGATAGATGGCGAAGGCTAAGGATAAGGCGTATGAAGAGTTGTATGAAAGGTTGGGCACTAAGGTGGGAGAAAAGAACCTGTACCAATTGGCTAGACAGAGGGACTGAGCTAGTAAAGATGTGCAGCAGGTAAGGGTGATAAAGGATAATGAGGGAAACATACTCACAAGCAAGGAGAGTGTGTTGACCATATGGAAAGAGTACTTTGAGGGGCTGATGAATGAAGAGAATGAGAGGGAGAGAAGGTTGGATGATGGGCGAATAGTGAATCATGAAGTGCAGTGGATTAGCAAGGAGGAAGTAAGGAGAGCTATGAAGAGGATGAAGAATGGAAAGGCTGTTGGTCCAGATGACATACCTGTGGAAGCATGGAGATGTTTAGGTGAAATGACAGTGGAGTTTTTAACTAGATTGTTTAATGAAATCTTGGAAAGTGAGAGGATGCCTGAGGAATGGAGAAAGAGTTTGGGTACCGATTTTTAAGAGTAAGGATGATGTGCAGACTTGTAGTAACTACAGAGGGATTAAATTGATCAGTCACAGCATGAAGTTATGGGAAAGAGTAGTGGAAGTTAGGTGAAGAAGGGAGGTGATGATTAGTGATAATCAGTATGGTTTTATGCCAGGAAAGAGCACTACAGAAGCGATGTTTGCTCTGAGAGTGTTGATGGAGAAGTACAGAGAAGGTCGGAAGGAGTTGCATTGTGTCTTTGTGGACTTAGAGAAAGCATATGACAGGGTGCCTAGAGAGGAGTTGTGGTATGTATGAGGAAGTCGGGAGTGTCAGAGAACTATGTAAGAGTGGTACAGAATATGTACGAGGGTAGTGTGACAGAGGTGAGGTCTGCGGTGGGAGTGATGGATGCATTTAAGGTGGAGGTGGGATTACATTAAGGATCAGCTGTGAGCCCTTTCTTATTTGCAATGGTGATGGACAGGTTGACAGATGAGATCAGACAGGAGTCCCCTTGGACTATAATGTTTGCAGATGACATTGTGATCTGTAGTGAGAGTAGGGAACAGGTGGAGGAGACCCTGGAGAGGTGGATATATGCTCTAGAAGAGAAGAGGAATGAAGGTCAGCAGAACTAAGACAGAATATGTGTGTGTGAATGAGAGGAAGGATAGATGAATGGTGAGGATGCAGGTAGTAGAGGTGGTGAAGGTGGATGAGTTTAAATACTTGGGATCAACAGTTCAGAGTAATAGTGAGTGTAGAAGAGAGGTGAAGAAGAGAGTACAGGCAGGATGGAGTGGGTGGAGAAGTGTCAGGAGTGATTTGTGACAGACTAATACCAGTAAGAGTGAAAGGGAAGGTCTACAAGAGGGTAGTGAGACCAGCTATGTTATATGGGTTGGAGACAGTGGCATTGACAAAAAGGCAGGATTCTGAACTGGACATGGCAGAGTTAAAGATGTTAAGATTTGCACTGGGTGTGACAAGGGTGGACAGGATTAGGAACAAGTATATTGGAGGGTCAGCCCAGGTTGGAAGATTTGGAGACCAAGCCAGAGAGGCAAGATTACGTTGGTTTGGACATTGCTGAGGAGGGATGCAGAGTATATTGGGAAAAATATGCTAAGGATGAACCTGCCAGGTAACAGGAAAAGAGGAAGGCCTAAGATAAGGTTTATGGATGTGATGAGAGAGGACATGCAGGTGGTTGGTGTGACAAAGCAAGATGCAGAGGACAGGAAGAAATGGAAACAGATGATCTGCTTTGGCGACCCCTAACAGGAGCAGCCGAAAAGAAGAAGATTTTCTTAGCTTTGTGGGCATTAGGTTGTTGCAAATGTTTGAACAGGTATATAGTGAAGGGGACATTTTATATTATGATCAACAGAATGCAGTGAAATGATCACATCCTTGGGCTCAGGTGCCATGTCATTAGTAATAAGATGTAGAAAAAAGTACTTGTAATAGTTTGATATGTGATAATCAAAGGACAGTTTGTTTACATGGATTTCCAGTAACTTAACTTCTGGAGTAATTTTCAGGGGTGTGTCAGTGTTACAAGGAAGGAACATCATGCTTGCCAGAGAATACAGTTATACATTTATTGGCATTTAGATTAAGTCAGTGGTTTTAACACCAGTATTTTTTTTTTTTTGGAAAGGTCCTGCAAGTGCTTGGAAACTCCTGCTGTTATGACTACAGTGGATTTTAGATTTTATTTATTCATTTAAGGGTTGGCTATTATTTTTATTACAGTTTTACCTTAGTTTTTCCTTGGAGTTTTAGGGGTCTGTTAGAAAATAATCCTCTCTTACTCACCGAAAAGGAATTAAATCATGCTAATTAATAGGTAGAGCTGAGAAATAGACTTTCTTATTTAGCTGCAAGTGCTGAGAGATTACTACTGGGGTGTGATTGCATTGGTGGCTTTTGATCTGCCTGCTTCTACCGTAAAATTGACATTGGAAGCCCCTCCTAGTACCATCATCATCTCATTCTACAGGGCTTTGGAATATCAGACTGGGAAGGCTCTCCCCTTATACTCTTAAAAGCATGAGTTAGCCACAGTTTCATATCTTTACACTCACTCAGTGCACATTGCAATATTCAGAGTACTACTAATACTGTTTTTCCTCATCTTTTAACATCTATAGCATCTGAGACTTATAATCACTGGACACCTGGGAACTGTTGCTCAGGAATCATCTTGGGATTAGTGTTTCTGATCTGTTGCTGGTGAGAGAAAGAACAGAAACACATTTGCTAGCCTTCCTAAAGATTACAAATCACTGGAGACCCAGAAAATTCCAGATGGTCTTATGATTGGGCAGTGTGCATAGGACTTCACTGAGTAGTCTGGCTGCAGTTTTAATGAACCTCTTCAAGGCTTTCTTTTGCAGTTTTGCTGCCTGTGCCAAGCTGCTGTATGTTCCCAGAGATATCTACCATAAAAAGACTATAGCAAGTTTATTGAATCTAGCAACATCTGAGTTAATACTACTACCCAGGAAGCAGCTTCTGATTAATGCTACTCTTGCTTCTGGGGTAAGAAGGTGCTAAGGATAATTGATTTCTAGCTGCATGCAGCTGTGTTGAACAGCATGATGAACTCTACCAGATAGGTAGTAACTTCAGTAATCAACTCCAAACCTTATAGGCACTAATGTTCCTTTAACCCACATTATAAGCACCTGGAACTATGGCTTTGAACTTTTCAACAGTCTCTCTAGCCAGCTTAGTTGCAATAGGCATATTGAGATAATGCAGCAATTGTCTTGTGTTTCTTGATAGCTACCTGCAACTGCATGTATCACTACAAATAAGCAGGTTATCAGTTAGTATCACACACCTCTGTACTAAACCTGTCTCTCACAGCAAACACACAGGCCTACATTATGTTTAGGCTCTTAACCTGGCTAAACTACAAAGGCTTGCAGCACCAACCTTTGAACACGCATCTGGGTCAGTGTCTCAATTCAAAAGCACATAAGGCAAACCTCTTCACAATCCAACATCCCAATCATAGGTGACTCCATTGTGAGAGACACTGATGTGTACCACACCTTAATAGTTAAGGTTTATCATGTTTCACTATTGGAGTAATAACCTTTAGAAGCATAAGAGCATCCTGAACACCAGAAACTTGTTCTCTTTCACTAGGCTTGGTAAACAGCTTCTCACCTGACATCAGGACATCGCAGTATGAATGGTAGTTAATCAGTACCTTTTCCTCCATTCTTGCCATCAGTCTGTAGTACAAGTGTCTGTAAGTCAGTCTGAAGCCAGAGATAGGTCTGCAAAGTAAGTAGCCCTTTGTGGAATCTTTGTGACTTTATTTCAGTTCATATTAGATATTAAATCCAGTGTTTGCTTGGGGGTGGAAAGCAAATCCCCCACTGGACTTAGCATGTCATGCTTGGGACCTAAATATAACAGAATGTCAAACTGTCTTCATTGTGCTGTTTTTAATTCCAGTGCCATTAGGCATAGAGTAGAGTTGCTTTAAAAGCACTTACAGCAGCATAAAGATTATCTGTGGCTTGCATCTGTCTGCCTTTGCTCCCACTTAAACAGGAAGAAAGGTTTGGGGGGAAAAAAAGTTATGAGAGACTAGCAACAGCACCTGTGCTTCTCATAGCCCCTCCCAGGTTTGATTGTTGAATGAATGAGGTGTTTTTTTGCAGCCCCCTCCAGTAGAATGTGCTATTGAGGTTTTGGGCAAGAACCCCTTCTGAGGTCACCATGTTGTCCTCTCTGACACCTGCTTCAGGCTAAGCATACCTAGGTGTTAAATGGGCACAGAGACACTAGGCAGGTAGTTTTCTGATACATAGATCCTGGTGAACAAGTGTGTGTGTGTGTGTGTGTGTGTGTGTGTGTGTGTGTAGGAGGGGGGTGTCCTGCATCAGTGTTCGTTGGAAAATCCTGGGAGACTAGATTCAGGTTGTGGCTGCCGTTCTGTGGCCTGAGCTTGCTCTGAATGATGATAAACCCTAGTTTAGGCCAAACCAAAGAAAATGAAGCCTGTTGGCTTGCCTGGCCTCATCCCAAATATACCCAGCTGAATTGCAGGTGGTCTAGGCAGCTAGGCTCTTAAAAGTATCCTGCTCTGGGAATATCTCCTATCAAAAGAAAAACTGACCCTTCCCCACAAGAGTCTGTAGATTTCTATCACTCGGTTGACTTGTTGGCATGTGTTAACTAGCTTCCACAGTGTCATATACTAACTGTTGAGTCAGAAGATACTCTTCCCTCTGCCTCACTGTCTTGACCTCACTTTTGGTGAGATTTACCTCTGTTTTGGTGAGACTTATTAAAATGCGATACCTTTATTTGGAAGGTGCTGTAATATTCATAGACTTCTAAAGGGTATGGTAAGTTCTTGGTCTCCTGTGCACAACCCTCTTTCCATTCCTCCAGTCTTGGAAACAGTGGATGGTGATAATCAAGACACATCCCTGCATCTTTACTCCCTCTTCCTAGGAAACCTGAACTGTTTTACTGGCAGCATGAGTATTAGAGAGACCTGTAAAGAAATCCAGTGGTGGATCCTGAGGTAGTCTTCTCAGAATTCAAGGAAGAAAAGAGATGCATTTGTAAGAATCCCTTGTCAAATAAGGAGGGCATATCCCTCAATAGGTTTGACAAAAAGGTCTACTCTAGCTGCCCTGGCCATGGAGCTTTAAACTGCCAGTTTTATATTAAATACCAGGAGTGTCTCCTGCATCAGAAGAAACAAAAGTTAGAGGGAATGTATCTCCAGAAAGAGTTGCTGGAACTTCACAACAGAAGTAATGACGTTGCCAAGCATTCTCTGAAAACATCAAGCAGTGTAGATGCTTTAAGGGTTGGTGATTTAAAGATATGCCTTGCTAAGGGAATAGCACGTTGGGGCACATTAAAAGCAGAAATCAATAATGTTCCTGGGGACAGGGATTACCCCTTGAACCAAAGGTGCAAATGTTTCAAAAAACTAGAGGCAAAGGTGAAGACTGTGAAGGCAGTAAAAGACCTTTCTGCAGTCCCAATTACATAGATTTAGAGCAGAAAGACCAGAAGATCAAAATATACTAGAAGGTGGTAAGCCAACTTAAATCCGGGCCCAGTGGGTCCCAGCAATGAGCAGCCCTGACTCAAGATCACCTCCCTGTTTCCTCCCCAAATATCTCACCATGTCCTTCCCTGCTCTTTACACCAAAAGTTTTCCCTCTTTCTCTACAACAGGCAGAATGTTGCTTATGACAAGTGGAGCCTGAGCCTTGCAAGCTCAGGTTACAGAATGCTTTTTCAGGCATTCTTCCAATTCCAAAAAAGCAGCTAAAGCAGGCACAGGCTTAAGATCTCTTCTGCAGTCTTCTATAGAACTGGTTCATCTGAAGGATATAGAAACTGAATGTTACTCCAGGTTATTTCTGGTCCCATGGAAGGCACTTGAAAGTCCATCCTCGACTTCTTCCTGGTCCCAAAGTTCAAACTGCTTACTCTGTAGCAGTGGTCACTTTTTTCATTAAATCAGTGACATATTATACATACATTAATATAAAAGAAAATAAACCTTGGTATCTTTTTTCATGCAATATACATGTTTCTTTAACAATTATTCACTCCGTTATATATAATTGTATAATTCCTTTTTCCCTTAAACCTCACTCGTATATTCCTGAACATTATTCTGCATGTATTGTTCCAGCTGATTCCAAGTACTTCTAGTAATTACTCAGTCTTTTTTCTAAGGATCTCTTCCCCAGTTCTTATCACCTCTTTGCAGTGTTCAGTACTTCATTTGGTTTAGATTGATTTCCATTTTCTAGGCATTGCTTTTTTAGACAGCCTATCCAAAGCACTCATTCACCTTTAGATCTGAAGGATGCCTACCTCAACATTCCTATAATGAGGGAGCAAAGATGGTACTATCACTTCAAGGAGGAAACAGACTTAGATGAAGAAGAATGGCAGCACCTCCAAACAGCATGCTCTTTGGATTTACTGCTACCAGAGGCTTCACCAGTTGTTTGGCTCCTTGTACTTTATTGCAGGACAAAGGTCATTCAGTTACCCTTATCTGGATGATTGCCTCATTCAAGTAAATGCCCTGGATGAGCTAAGGGAATCCATCCAACTGTCATTGGATTGGCTGTCAAATTTGGGGTTTACTCAGTGTGTACAAATCCAATCCATCGTCAGGATGACCTTCCTAGGGGCAGATTTGGATTCCATTGATCAAAAAGCTTTCCTCCTCCTAGACAACATCCAGTTCCTTACCCAGTATCATAAAACAGAACCTGCCAGGAAGTTTCTCAGGATCCTGGGGTTTGTTTGTGGCCTTTTGCACCCTGTTGATACCCTTAGCTAGGCTGCATACAAGAAGAATCATTTGGTGTCTGAAGAATATTTGATGCCAACACCAGCAGTCCTTACAAGTCCAAACCCCTCTCTTCCCTTGTATCAAGAAGGAGCTCTTTTGGTGGATCAAAGCTTGCCAGCTGACAGCTAGAGTACCCTTTGGAGCTTAGGTGGGGTTCCAGGTGCTCACAATGGATGGGGTTCTCATTTGGGAGGCATGTAAGTGCATGGCAGCTAGGATAGTTCTTTCAGGCAAAATACATCAATATAAAAGAAACAATAGTTGCACAAAGCTCTGGTAACCTTCAAAGCAATGTAGACACTAAGCAGTCTACTGGTAAGAACAAGTAACACCACAGTAATGTGGCATATCAACAGACATGGGGGTACTCAATCTTCTCCTCTGTGCTGGATGACCATTCAGCTCTAGGAGATGGGACGGAACGTCCTGGCCCAGTGTTTAACAGGTTTACAAAACAACCTGGCAGATTCCACTGTGCACATCTATGATAGTCTGTCCAATGGATACTGAAGAGGGATGTCTTCCAACTCACACACAGATAAGATGCACTAGAAGTAGACCTGTGGTGCCTCAATAGAAAACTGGCAAATCAAATTTTGCTCAAGGCCCAGTAGGTCTGATGCCTTCTCCTTCTCTTGAACTGATATATATCTCTGTGCTTTTAGTTCTGTAACTGTCATCCCTAGAGTATTTTAGAAGATCACAGAGGGCAGTTCAAGGGTGATTCTGACAGCCCATTGTGGCCCAAATAGTGGTTCTGCATGCTCCAGGGCATTGCCAAGGTGAGTTCTTAGCTACTGCTACTGGAAGTGGACCTTCTGACTCAGAATACGGGGTCCATTGTATACTCCTGCTTGATCAATACAAAGCAGGCAGGGTAATGGTCCCTATAACCCTCTGGACAGCCCCCCCCCCCAAAGAACATGTCTCATATCCTCAAAGGCCATGAGACCAGGTACCAGAAAATTATGCATCTCCAAATAAGATTTTCTAACCTGTGCATGGTCAAGGGAAAGCAACCACTGCTAGCCAGGCTGCCCATAGTCCTCATTTATCTAACAGCACTGTACAACTCTGACCTAAGATACATACCTGTACTATCTCAGCTTGCTTACCAGTATAACCTTCGTTGTTCTCAGACCTTACTATTATACACCCAAGCCTAATAAAAAGGAACCTACTTCCCTTTGGGATCTAAATTGTGTTGCAAAATCCCACCTTACCTCTCTTTGAGTCTGGTATCTAAAATAACCTTAAGTTCACCACCTGGAAATCAGGTTTATATTCATCAAAATACCTATTAATCAACAGCTAAACAGTGAAATTCATTATAGCGAAGAACAATTTTTCCCAGGGCTAGGAACCACTGGCTCGCTAGCACTCCAGAACACACACCACACTTGCCTTCACCCCCCCCCCATCCCCAATTATATATACCAACTCCAAGATCGCACTACGGTGGGAAAATGGCAAAGTTGTGGTGATGGCCCAGTGGTTCCTAACCCTAGAAAAAATGATGTGCTTCTCTGTAATGAATTTTGCTCTTTAGCCATCGATATTTGAATGCATATTTTGATGAACTAATATAGACCCCTGGAAATCTGCTATTCTGTTTAATCATTTCAGTCAAAAGAGTTTCTCAAGTTAAAAGCCTTTATGTGTAGGGAACCCTTTTCTCATTTGATTTTCTCTGCATATACACCCTTCATTTATGCCTAAGGTAGTATATGACATCCCTCTAACTAAAGCCATTAACTTGCCTGTCATCTTTCCTAACCCTCAGAACAAAGAGAAGTCCTGGATGTGTGCAGGAAGCTCTGATTTTATTTGCTCAAAACAAGGTACCTGAATCTGACCAGCTTTTTGTGGCATTTGTAAAGAATAGAAAGAAAACATGTCAGCAAACAGGCTATTTCTAAGTGGGTTGCTAATTGCACTGCTTTTTGCTGCAAAGACCATGGGAAGCGGGTGCCTGACATTACAACTTTACTCCACTAGTGCTACAGCTGTCACTGCTGTCTTCATTTGGGAAGTGCCAACCCATTGTATCCTTGAGTCTACCACACAGTCCTCAGTCCATGCCTCTTCATGACACTGCAACCCTGGTTGCAGCCTCTAGGGCCAGGGTAGGATTTGCCATCTTTTATGAAGGGACTTCTCTCCCACATTTTCACCTCTCCAACCACCCTTTCTCTAGTTTCTAAAAGGTTATTTCTGCCACAGGTGAAACACAAACACAAGTACAGTACAGTTGTATACCTACTTACCCTAAATGTAGATGTTCAAGTATCTTCACTGTTGCAGTACCTATGCCCTCCCATCAATCCGTCTTTCCTTGGCTGCCTATTCATGGTTTGGGTGGATACCCTAGTATATTCCTTTGGTCCCTTCTTCCAATCCTAGTTAGGCCCCACTTCTGTCCTTTCTCTTCTTACACTGGGGACAGTACTGGGCAGATTGTGCTCCTGGCAATCAGCAAGTAGAATGGGAGTCTAGTCAGGGGATCAGAAAAGCAAATGGTGCCATCTGTGACAACCCTTTATACCCCATTATCCTGATGTGTGGGAGGGTGTTTCTCATACCTGGGAGAAGGGAGCAAGTCTGTGGTATTTGCGCCAGACTCTGCCTTCCAAATGTAGCAAATCCCAAAGGTTATTACTGCAACGGTAAAAATATCAACATTTACATTTATGATAAGTAGGTGTGCAACTGTACTTCTCAAAACAAAGATTTATTTATGTAATAATTTCAAGACATATTAAGGAGCTGTTAAGCTGTTTCCAATGGTCCAGAGGTGCAAAGTTTGATTCCCTCAGCCTCCATTGGTTGTGTGGCTGTGAGCAGGTCACTTAACCAGTTACTGTGCCTGGGCTGAGTGTGAAGAAGGTATATAGAGATCACTACTCTACCCTGAAAAACAAATAGAAATAAAACATTAAGACATGACCTAGAGGGAGCAAGTCTCCATATCTACATTCTTGAGGATACTAGGATAGATGGTACTGACTATTCCAGTGGTGGTTCTGACAAATTTACACAAGGAAATTGAATGTATAGCAGTAGCAGGATAGCCTGTTCTACAAACATACCATACCTTTCTGCCTTACAGTAAAACAGATCAAGTCATGGTGGGCAAGCCTTGGATTCAGCCTGTAAAGCCCACACATTCAACCTCTGACTGGTACAGGTCACTTCATGAAAGCAGTTTCAGTGGACTTAATATCAAGGAGATAAGGATTGTGGCACTAAGGGCTTTCAGGCCACTCTCAAGAACAGGAGTGTTGTACATAACACAGAGTAAAAGAGTAATGTGGTAAATAAGGGAGAATTCACTCTTACTCTGTTTGCAGGCTGACTGTCAAAGCATAGGAGATGCTGTGTAATCTGGGATGACAAAGGCCTGTCTTTTTCCATCCCATTAGCTGTCCAGCAGATCAACTAAGCAAGGCTACTGCAGACCCTCTTGATTGAATGCTAGACAAGGTTATCTTGAAATTTTGTATTTAGGATGGACTAAATATAGACATTTTACATTATGTGAAGAAACAGATACAATTCTGCTCTGGAGTACCATGCAAGGAGGTTTGGGAAATGTATGCCTTAAATGAGGAGGCCACTTTTTTTATCCTTTAATCCCCTCCCAGAATAATTTAGAAAGCAAGAGATGAAAGGCAAAATGCTACTAATTGCAGTCTTGTCTGAAGCATCATTGGTTCTCCCTGTTAATGCAACTGTCAAAAGAAAAGCCCATAATCCTGCCACAGCACATCAAAATGACAGAGTGGCTGATTTAACCTTGTCATATGTTAGGTATTTTTTAGCAGATATGCTACATATTATCAGGAAAGCTAGAATACTTAGAAAGTCTTATTTGACTGGAAAAGGTTTTCCTCCGATGTTTGAAGTAGAATCAGACATATACTAATTCTGTAGTATACGTCTGATTTCTGTAGTGAGAATAGCCTGTGTCTCAGTAAACGTGCCCTTGTCTGCTATCTCAGCCTATGTATTTGTGGACCCACCCCTACCTCCACCCCTTATATCGTTATTACCAGTAAAACTGTTTCTCACAGGAGTGCTCCATCTGCAGCACTCTTCCACAGTTAGACTTGGACTGTGTTTTGTAGAATTACCCTAAGCATACCTTGAACCAGGAACCACTGCAGTCCAGTTCTTGATGAGGAAAATAGCCTTTCTACAGTTGTTTCATCTCTGGGAAATCCTGAGCTTCAAGCCATTATGTGTAAAGACTGCAGCTCTTAGTCTTTCAAAGTTAACTTTGGTACTAATCCATCATGTCAGATAAAAGTTGTTTCAGTGTTAACCTTGAACCAGTGTATCCATATTCCAGTTTTACCCCTTAATCCTTGAGTGGCAAATAGTTTGGCTCTTGTTGGATGTTTTCAGGCAGTTAAGATACTGTCTGCATTGAACCCAAGGATATAATGAAAACTGATCAGTTTGTTTTGTTTTTGCTGAAGGTGAAGAATAGAATTCAGTATCCAAGCAGACTGTCCTAAAGTGTTTAGTTTTCTGAACTATCCATAAGAAGACACTGAGGGGGTCATGTTAGACTCCACTCAGAACTTCTACAGCTGCCTCTACTGGACGTTGGGTACTTCAGCACTCCTGAATGAAGATAGTCATGATGGAACTTTCCAAATATGCATTCAAGAATAGTATGAAACTAGTTTTGAGAAACATTCTGCCTTCGTCAAGTATGATGGGACAATATAAAAAAAAGAAAATTGACTTGGTTATTGGTGAAATTCCAAACTGCCGGCATGCATTTGGATGTAGCCTTACTATTCACACAATCTTTATTAATGTCAGTAAGGAGGTCTGACATAATCTCTTTTTTTGTTTGACAGTTTGTCTTGAAAGTTTGTTATCTTCTCAAGGAGAACTCCAGTGTGACTGTCTTTCTTAAATGCTGATATTGTCCAAGTTGACAGAGGTAAAATCAGAGCAGTATAGGACTTTGTGTATGTATCAGGATGTGTCCTTGAACTCTTGATAGTTTTGCAGGGGGTATTTCTACTTTGACTGTGCCTTGCCTGTTCAAAGGGAAGAAAATTTATTTTTAAGTTGCACTTTTATTTGGATCCTTCTACTGATGCTGTTGGCTGGAATGCCTTCTGGGTGGAGTTTGGCTGTCCTTCCTTTGTTCATGTGGGTTTTCTCCGAGTACTGAGGCAAGTCTGTATTCTCCTTGGTCTGTGTGCACATTACAGAAGGATCAGACAATCTACTTCTATTTCCTACTTGTAAAAATAAAAAAGAAAGTACCCAAGGCACCTGTAGTACACATACACTATTTATTTCTCGTTTAGCGCTTTCATCCAAGAAGTATATGGACGTCTTAAGAATAACACAAAATGACAAAAAGCCAGCTTAAATACAGTTAAAAAGTCACATGACTGACTCAATTAAAAAACAAGGCTAGGTCATAATTAAACTTTTCTCCTTAAAGATACCATATGCAAAAATGCTTAACTTTTGATACTTTACCTTAAAAAAACTTTTTAAACTGTAAAACAGATTTAAAGTGTAATTAAAAAATGCTAAACTAAATAGCAAACATTGATTGTAGCTTAAGGTAGCAAAAAATGGATACAGTCTCATTAAGCCCAGGTTTGTTAGCAGCATTACGTCTAAGCTGCCACTTTAACTCCTAGTACTCTAAATACAGATCTACAGGTCCACCTCTAGGTCTCTCTTGGACACTGTCAATGACAATGAATTTAAAAATGTGATTTGGATATTCCTTAGTATGCCTATATAAAGCATTGTGTTCACCTTTTTTTGCAATGTCATAAAAATGTTGATACATCCTGTTTTTTAAGTGTCTACCAGTTTTCCCAATGTAAAATCCTTTACATTGTTGGCACTTTGCCATATATATCACCCCCTTGCTGTTACAGTGATATTTCCTTTTTAAATTCACAGTGCCATAACCCTAAATGTCTACTACTTTACCTTCCAAAATATTTTTATATTGCGTACAATGACCACACTTCTTCATACACTGTTCTTTCTAACATCGTTTTGATACATACATTTTTCTGGTAAACTACAATAGGTCTTTTCCCCTACCTTATCAATAATGTCTTGCTGACCACCAAATATGGCCCAATTTGTGTGTCTGATTGTACTTATATCATTGAATTGCAAACAATATGGAGTAAGAGCCTTATTAAAATTGGTGTCATTTTCATGATTTGGTAGTTTTATTACTACTTGGTTTTGTAGTGTTCCAAATAAGGGTATACAAGTCCCACCAGTTCTCTTCATTTGAACCTCTGCAAAAATACTAGAAAGAAAATCCCTGGGGTGTAACCCCTTCTAGACAACATCTCCCATAGTTTGTTAAAAGTACAAAAGCACAGGTACACGACTGCCAATACACGTAGAAGTATTTAATCAATGGTAGGTAAGCACTTTCACACATACATTTGTGCTTCTTCATTCCAAAAAATGAGCAAGAAACAACACATTATATACAATTTCAAAAGCTAATAAAACAATCAGTGACATCAATTGCACTTCATTAAAAATACTTGATTTAAAAGCTCTATTTAGAGATTACGTGCCTTTAAAACAGGCTTGATGGAAACCTTTCCATTCAAGCCTGGAAATTTATCAGCCTGCATATTTATTATCCAGTGTAATTCCTTACTTTCAGTAAAATTTCGTATATCACCACCCCTGTTATTTACTTGAATCAAATCTATTACCATAAATGTAAAGGTGTGTGAAGTTCCCATTTTAATAAAGTACTAGGCAAGTGCATTATGCAAATCTACATTCATACAAATGAATGTTCCATCATCCTCTCCATCAGGGACCTATTGGTTTTGCCAATATAAAAACAAATACAGGCACAACAACAAGCCAAATAAATTAAATTCCTCATTCTACATGTGGCCCATAAATTAAATCTATACTCATAATTTGTGACCGGATGTCTAAATACTGATAGACTATTAACCAAAGTACAAAAACTTTTTATATAAAAAGTCAGAAATCGACTATAATTTTGGTGAAAGTTTAAAACAAAGACAATGGAGGGGTAGGACCTATTTTAATGAACGCCCTATATAGAAAGATTCTCAAATAGTAGTAGCCCGAGAAAGATATGTACCTTTGTCTATACATTATATGAGTGTCTCAGGAATTTTGAAAATTGTTAGATCAAATTGGTCTATTTTACATATAGATGATGATATTAAGAAAGTAGTGGGGTGCAGCCAAATGTTGTTTTTAAGAATAAGAAGTCATTTAAAAGGCAATTGTGCTACAAGGAGAATAAAAACAAATATGTTGAGTCATCAGACATGGGCTATGGTACACACATATGCAATAGTTGCAGTTTTTGTACTTTAGAGCTTTTGAATCAAGTATTTTAATGAAGTGCAATTACTGATGTCATTGATTGTTTTATTAGCTTTTGAAATTGCATATAATGTGCTCTTTCTTGTTCATTTTTTGGTCTGAAGAAGCACAACTGTATGTGTGAAAGCGCTTACCTATCATTGATTAAATACTTCTACGTGTATTGGCTGTCGTGTATCTGTGCTTTTATATTTTTAACATTTTATCTTGACTTCTTAAGCACAGTTTATTCCTTGGAGAGTACTGTTTTTGTATTTGTGTACCTCCCATAGTTTACCACATTCTGATATAAAACAGCTATCTTCACTAACCATATGGGCCAGCCTTACACATTGGCCCTTGACTAATGACCTCTTCTGATGAAGAGGGTGCCAACTATCAGTGCAGGAGGGAGTTTGCTTAAGTTGGCGTCCTATAGAGTGTTGACTCAAACTTATTACTCTCCCTGTTCTTTTTAATACTAGCATCTAGAAAGTTGGCACATTCAATGTCAATTGCCATGGCAAACCTCAAGAACTCTGTGGATTCATTTATATACTTGAAGAACTGTTCCAACCTCTCATTAGTGTCCCTTCAAAAAATAATAATGTCATCTAAAAAAACGTTTGTAAAGGGACCAACAGTCCTTGAATTGAGAGTTAAAACTAAAATTAACTTCCCAGTATGCCATGGCAATGTTTGCAAATATCGGGGCGCAAGCTGCACCCATTGCTACCCCATTCTTCTGTTTGAAAAGTTGTCCCTCAAACCAGATGAAATTACTTTCCAACACCAGTTCCATAAGGCTACCCAAGGTTAGACGTTTGTTGTGCCCCAAATCCATTTGCAAAAAAAAAAAATTGAAAAAAAACAATCATTTCCAGTGTCATGGGGGATCACAGAAAATAAATCTTTTACGTCAGTCGTAACAAAAATAGTGTCTTCTGAATACAAGTTATCTCCTACACTCATCAAAAAATCCCAATAATCTTTCAGTAGATATGAATAGTTTTTTAAATACCCCCTTAGTTTGCTGGTCAATATATTTAGAAATAAAGTTTTTTTGAGGCCTTGACATCAACTATAGGTCTGAATGGGGGGAGGGTGAGAAACTGAAAGGCTGGCAGCCTAGATAGTGTTTTGTAAATAATTATATGCCATTTGTAAATATTAATAAAATTCACAGTCTGTTTCACAAACGTAAAGAAGACTGTGTTAAATGTTGAACTTCAAAAATGTAACCACAGTGCATTCTGCTGGAAGAAAGCTGGTAAAGAAAAGCATTTTATGACTGTTTCATCTCAAAATTCGGAGACAGAATGGTTTGGACTAAGGAATTACTTCTATTGTTTTGAGACCAGAGTTAATTGTTAGGTTTTACATGTATAATGTCTTTTATTGCTGTAGTTTCTTGGCCAGGTGCAAGATCAAAGAAATGCTAAAACTCTGAGTTTCTGTTAGCCTGGGAACCAGAGAAGAATAATGTAATCTAAAATGAGTCAGCAGAGATATATTACCAATTTAAGAGCTCTCTCAGAAAGAAAGAGAAAGCATTTTGGATTTTGTCTGTATATCATCCACTCACTAGTAGTCTGCCTTTGTTCTGTATGTAAGTAGGATCTTAGACTTTAGTGTCTCTCTCAGAAATAGATAGAAAATAGTAAGTTTAGTCTAACTGTTTTCTATATTTATGTCAGACTATTCTACATTATTATTATAAGCACTTTCCTGTGATCTCTGAACTCTTGACTATCACTGTGTTGAATTGAGATTTGTCTTGTGTTTTTATTATTTATTATTAAATATTTTTAAACCTTTCAACTTTGGCTGCTTGCACGTATGTAGTCATACTGTACAAAGCCACTCCAATAAGCCTTAAAAGTTCTTGTCACACTTACTAATTGAATAATAATATTGCACAGTAAAATTGGACACCCTTTGGGAGGGGCCTTATTGGCAGCTGATAGATAGGGGTTCTGGTGGCAGTGGATTACTACCACAGCTAGTGAACCTGTGCCAGCCTTCTCCAGGAGTGTCTGTGTGGTTGTATATAAATCATATCTCAAAATGTGTGTGTGTGTGTGTGTGTGTGTGTGTGTGTATGTGTGTGTGTGTGTGTGTGTGTGTGTGTGTGTGTGTGTGTGTGTGTGTGTGTGTGTGTGTGTGTGTGTGTGTGTGTGTGTGTGTGTGTCAGTTACTTGGGCAGGGACATGAAGCACTGGTTGGACAAAGGGAGTGCTGGGAGGACTTGGCTTAGAACCCTGGCTAAGGACTCCACTCTATAGATGTGCCAGTGGGGAGTCTTACTGGGGATCTGGAGAGCAAGGGAGAAACCAGCCTAAGACTGACTGTGCTCTCTGTTCTTTACTGTGTGTATTTGTTATCCTTCCCAATGTGGACGCCTCTCACTGGTGTTAGTGGTGAAGATTGAGGCTCATTGATTACTGGGCCAGTGCATGGGTGTCACAGGGGGTCAGAAGGATTCTTGTGGATCTTTGGCATTCCAAAGATGGTAGGTGTCCTAGCATATACAATTTTCATGTATTTGTATTCTGCCCCAGTAATTTGGTCATTCAAAAATAGCTCTTCAAGGGCAAGGGCAATTTTACGCATTTACACATTCATTTCATTTTTAGACACTTTATTTGTATGCATCTGTACAGAGTATTGCAAGCCTTCTACTGACATAGTCAATTGTATTCATGACAATGAGACTCCCCACCCTTATCAGGCTTTATGACCCATATACCACTATTCCCAGATAACTTTGATAGGTTCCATTCATCCCTATTCAATTTCTTAGTACAAGGGAATGGTCTGGAAATTAACTTTCCTATTTCCATTTTGCAAAGTCTCTCAAAAATGTTGATATAAGGGTGTGGGGGATTAAAAGTGCTTGGTCTCTTAGCACAATTCCCTTCAACCACTCTACTACTAGTGTCGAATAAAAAATTAAAATTGAGTTTCTTTGTATAAGATTTAAGTTGAATCAACACATTGTCAATGTTAGCGTTTTGTGCAGGGCAAAAGTCAGCCCCTTTTGAAATAAGTTACCCCATTCTTCCGTGACTTCCATATCACTATAGTTGTATATTATGAAGTCTTTCAAAGAGTTGTAGACAATATTACAAACTGGTGGTGTGGAGTCTACCAGTTCCTGCCCTCTTCGACCCTCCCCCCCTGTAAATATAGGTCATAGGGGCATAATTGGTGTAATTAACCCCCTCTGGTTCATCAACCTCTCTGATCTCCTCGGGGGGGTTGTAGTAAATGGGTCACTTCATTTCTAACATGCTCCACCTCACCATGTTCACCTGTGACTTCAATCCCCTCAGGGTTACTTTGCCAGTCATTCCCTGATGAGGAACTATGAACACTAGGTGGATTTGGGTATGCAAATTGTTGTTTATCCCTTAATAATTTTTTTCTTTTTAGCTCTTAAATCACAAACAATTTGATCAATTTTATAAAAAAACAAGTCAACAAATGTAATGAGCTTCTGAAAATACTGTAATCCTGTCCTTTATTACAAATACTGTCATATGCATTTCAATACCTAAGGCTTATATGTTATCTAGTTATGTAAATATTCTCTGCATGGCAACAACAAAAAGGCTTTCAATGTTGGTAATTCTTTAACAGTATGCTTATTAAAGCTTATTTGCATCTTACAATCTCTGACAAGCTTACCTGATTTTCATTAAAGCATTGCTACTTAAACACAGAGCAACAGGGCACTGTGACAGCATGCGGTTGTCATTAAAGCATTGCTACTTAAACACAGAGCAACAGGGCACTGTGACAGCATGCATTTTCTGAATAATAAGCATCCATCAACAGTATAAATATATGACAGAAAACCAGAATATTCTGCAAAATCAAGGACAGATGAAAAGCCACTGTCGTACTTGTGTCTGCCTTGGATGGGGGAATACTCTGCACACTTACACTGCATAACTGCTCCTTGCCTTACTTGGACACATCCAGAGTCACTACATGGTGAAGTGGGGCGCAACAAGTATATCACAATTTGAAATGTCTCTGGCTGATGGTGATGGCTCTGACACTCATACCTCTCAACCTCAGAGCAAGAAATCTGGACAAAGCCATACGTAGAAGTGGGACACAGGCTCAAAAATAAGGACACTTTTTAAATATTGCTCTTATAAACTTAGAAAGATAATGGAGTAGTAGTAGGTCTTGCATTAGTATGAATTTGCTGAAGGAAATGAAATCTGAAACTCAAATGTTTGCCATTATTTTCTAACTTCAATCTTTAATAATTTGGCACTAATTTGCCAGAAAACCACAATTTTATGAAAAACGGTTCAAAAATGTGATGCAAAAATATAAAATTGCCACACAATACAGCTGGGAACCTGTAAAAGAAGGGACACCTTTTTAATATTATTACTAAGTTAACTTGAGCAGCTGACAAAATAAGAGAATCTACATGCATTTCTGAAATAAAGGTAATCTATAACTCTGATCGTTACACTTATAATTGTAAACCCTCCACGTTTTCTTCCAAAATTGCCATTTTGCGGAGGTATTATTAGGGGGTGAGCAACATTTTGAGCCAAAATTGGGGATAGTTGAGAGGTTTGGATATTCCTAATTCTATAAAGCAATTTATTTGCACATACTTCTCAACTTAATGCAGGAAATCTGGATAAGGCCAAATATATTGGGGGAACATAAATTGCTGTTGTATAAACTTAAGACAGTTGATAGAATAACAGGTCTTGCTTTAGCATGCATTTTTCTGAAGGTTATGATGTCTGAAACTCAATGTTTGTCATTATTTAGTGACTTCATTCCTAAATGATTTGCCAGAAAACCACAAATTTTATGAGGAACAAACCAAAAATAAGAAGCAAAAATCTGGACAGTTGAGAGGTATAGTTCAGCCAGGGCTGTCTTTGAATTTGCTGCCCTTCCCCCCTCACAAAATCATGGTCGAATGGAGCCTCTCCTCTGCAGCCATTCCAATGTCCCATTCCTTGGTTATTTCATCCCATTTACCATAAACACTGTAATGTGCATACTGCTTTACTTCTGCGCTGATTTGGATTTCATTAGAAAGTTTTATTTTGCATTTTACAGCACAAACATTAATAGATATCTGCTAAAGAATTAAAATAGACAGCATTAAAACTTCTCTGCCCTTGAACCCACATTAATTGAAACAGCATTGAAACCCACATTCAAAGAAAATACATTTTGCCAGTGGCAGATAAAGATTAACTTTGGGCTGTTTTCAAATCATAGGCCCCTTGCACACAAAACATACACGTGCTCTTTGATGCACCTTCCTGATTGTATTAAATTATATTCCTTGTACAATACAGTACAGTTGTTAGAGGGCATTTTAAATTTGTTTTGAACATTTTTCCAGTAAACAATATGCATGCACCAATAATGACAAAACTGCCCAATTCAGAATATTTCCATCATAAAAGTCTACTCAAACTTCTACAGTCCACCAAATATGCACAATCTCTGAAGAAGTAAAAGTCATCTAAATAATTCCACATTAAAGAGATTTATAACTAATGAAGAGGTTGCTGCTAGCAAAAACTTTATATTTCATTGTTTCATCTACAAATAAAGTGCCTGTTGCCCTTGAGGAATAAATTGCTAGTAATATTGCAATAAGGAATGGATGGCAAACTGATAACAGGTTATAGTTGCTAGGTCTCTTCGCCAAAAAGGACTGCAGCATCCACTCCCTTTACAACACAGCACAGTATCAGCAATGCATCTAACTACTGTGGGAGTAGAACCCACAGCCTTCTGCATCAAAAGCAAGTACACCACCTCTTGTGCTAGTAATGCAAGCAGACTCAGCACTAAACTTTTGTTCCCCTGCAGCTCTCAGCTCCTTGTAAAATCTACTTGACACTCAGCTGTATTTCTGAAATTTGCAGCACAAGAAATCTGGAAAATGCCAAAATTTATTGGGGGGGGCAAAAGCCCCAAAACCAGGGACACATTTTGAACATTGCTTGTATAATGTTGGAAAGTTGCTAGAATAAAATGCTGTGTTACCACCATAAATTTCACTGCCAAGTCTTGAACCCAGGACCCTGTGCAAAACAGTCAGAGCAACATACCACTATGCCAAATCAGCTGTTTTGTGAGAGGAAGACTGAAACTTAAATAACTACCATTTAGTGAATTCAGTTCTTACCATAGCTGTCAATTTCTTAGCGCAAAACACCTGAACAAAGCCAATAATGGGGGAATACAGACCCCAAACATATTCAGTTCTCACCATAGCTCTCAACCTTAGCACAAAAAACCTAGACAAGACCAATAATGGGGGAATACAGCCCCAAACATATTCAGTTTTCACCATAGTTCTCAACCTCTTAGCAAAAAACACCTGAACAAAGCCAGTAATGGGGGAATACAGACCCCAAACATATTCAGTTCTCACCATAGCTCTCAACCTTAGCACCAAAAACCTGGGCAAGGCCAGTAATGGGGGAATACAGTCCCACACACACACAAACCCCAGTACTTGAATTCAGTGAGTGTTTAGTCTATCCTTAGTCCCATTCAAGTTCATCCGCAGTATCCTCAATTCAGTTCCCTGCGTCCATGTCCCATTCAGTGTTCCCCGAGTCCATCTGCAGTATTCTCAATCCTGCGCAAGCTAACAGCTGGTTTCCCTGTGAGAGTGTAGGCTCAACTGTCCTCCCAGCTGGTTTCCCCACAAGAGTAGGCTCCAGCCTGCAGATGATGCAGTCTGGAGTTCTTCTGTTCTATGTGTCATCACCACATAAACTTCTGGGCATCTGCAGGGCAGATATGCCTTTTCCCCTATCCGGTCTGCTGACACAGCAGTCTGGAGTTCTGTGAGTTCTAAGAACTCAAGGCATGCATGTGTGGAGTTCCGGGACACGCAATTTATTTTTTTTCTTCTTTCTACAGCTGGTGTGGGGGGGGGGGCTGCAGTCCTGTAGCATGAGCTGCCCCTGATTTAGAGTACCAGGAGTTAAAGTGGCAGCTTAAATGTAATGCTGCTAACAAACCTGGGCTTAATGAGACTGTATCCATGTCTTGTTACCTTAAGCTAAAATCAATGTTTGCTATTTAGTTTAGCATTTTTTAATTACACTTTAAATCTGATTTATGGTTTAAAAAGTTTTTTAAGGTAAAGTGTCAAAAGTTTAAAAAGTTACTAAGCATTTTTACATATGGTATTTTTAAGGAGAAAAGGTTAATTATGACCTAGCCTTGTTTTTTAATTGAGTCCATCATGTGACTTTTTAACTGTATTTAAGCTGGCTTTTTTGTCATTTTGTATTATACTGAAGAAGTCCATATACTTCTTGGATGAAAGCGCTAACTGAAAAATAAACAGTGTGTGCGCTACAGGTGCTTTGAGTACTTTCTTTTTTATTTTTATTAGTTGGTTTATGTATTTGTTTTCTACTCCCTGCTTGCCTAGTAAACTCTCGATTGTGGCTACTGCTCATGGGTGTCACTAAGTCTGATGTGATACATGAGCACAGATGACTGGACTCCTGCACTGTGGCCTTTTTATCAGAGGAAACCATTTAGTTGGTGTATGAGTACAAGCAGCCAAATATCAGATTGGCTATTTAATTGTTTTGATTGACTTTAAATTGCTTTGCTCTGTGTACCATTGCATTCCATTTAGACTGCTCTGAGCTATGCCTTGCAGAGCAGTAAGGTACAGTGCACTCCATAATTGCAAGTGGTTAGCTTCAAAACCTTGACTGCAGACTCTTCACTCCTTTCACTATCACCACTTACAGCTGCATGGTTGCAAACTGTCTATTGTAGTCTAGCCCTATGGCAGTAGGCTACTAGAAGTTGCAAACTCCACCTCTTGGCTGCTAAGATAACCATCCTGCTGTGCCAAGCTGCCCCCTATCCTCCCCTTTGAAAGTGTGTAGCAGTAACCCATCTTTATTGCAGTCTGTTGTACTCATAGTTGTGCACCCTCCCTTCTAAGATTTAGTGTTGTGTAATTTGTTGCTGCTGTAAGTTGGAAAAAAGGGTAAAGAGTACATTTCCTATATCCAGCTGCTCCAGTAGCACAGAGGGATAAAGCCTTGATGGCAATGCAATCCACTTGGGTTCAGTGAGCAGTTTATTGCTTGATGGAGCTGCAGGGGAAGGATGGATGCTTACATGGCAATCCTTGGTGTAGACTGGGGACATAGCATAAGGATGGCTAATGGTGATGGGCATTGCTTAGTTGCCACAGAAGAGGAGCAATATGTTGTACTTGCATGCCCACTCCTCTAGTGTCACCATATAATCGCATTGGAAGGAGAAGAATTGTGTGTAGGGCATAATATGACGAATGGCAGAATAATAATGGTCAAGACCCCCCATGTCTCCCTTAGCAAACATGACTGCCCCAGAGTGATCAGAGAAATTCCAGGGGATCACAAGAAGCTGGTAGACCCGGCATGGATGTGGGGCCCTGGGAAAATGTAAGGTACTATCCACCCTCCAAAAAAATCCCTATCACCACTAATTCCCTACTAGACACTTTCTGTTTGGAAGCTATGTAAATACCCCTGACAGTATTTTCCTGTTAGTCAAGATCCTAAAATATGAAATAGATAAAACATCTCAGCTTACCTGTACAGCATACCTCTCAACCTGGAAACATCAAAAATCTGGACGAGGCCCATGAAAAATAGGTACAAATCTGTACACTGATTAGCATAAAATTTGCATGCATAATTATGTAACCCCTACCTACTCCAAATGGAACTGTGAGATACCAGCTTTCTAACGCAAACTGAAGAACAGACAACCAAAATATGGCACCAAAGTCCATCTGCAGCCATTCCAATGTGCCATTACCTGGCTATTTTGCCCCATTTACCATAAACATTAATGTGCATACTGGTTTACTTCAACAATGATTATTTGGATTGGATTTTATATTTACATTTTATAGCACAATGCACAAGCCATAGCTCTCAACCTCTTAGCACAAAAAAAAACTGGACAAATCCATTAACAGGGGAATACAGCCCCAAAACAGGGACAGATTTCAAATACTGATCTTATAAACTTAGAAAATTGCTAAAATAAAAAGTTTTGTGTTATCATTTATTTTCTGAAGAATATGAAGTCTGAAATTCAAATGCCTGTCATTATTTAGTGAATTCAGTCCTTCACTGATTTGCCACAAATATCCAGAAAACCACAGATTTTATGAGGAACAGAACAAAAATATGAGGCATAAATGTGGAAGTGGTGGTGAGTAGGGACATAAGGCTCTTGTTACCTGTACCCAAGGTTTGGGGCTTGAGCCTAAGTACCTCTGGCCACCAGGTTTATTCACCTGGGGCATTTCACACACACACCTCCATTCTACTTAGCTCTGCAGCTACACACCATTTCTCATCATAATATTACTTAAAACTCCATAATTTATTTCTGCTTTCTCAAGTTTGTGTATGGTGGTCTAGCACTCGCCTTAACCTCTAATGATCAACCTGTAAAATATTTTTTTACAGAATAAATATATAATAAGGAAAACTGTGGCAATGACATCTGGATGGTAGAGCAATATACAAGCATCACACAGCTAAATTGTAATGGAGAAGTTACCCAATGATGTCAGGTAAAAGGTCAACACACAGTAAGAGATTGATTGTTTGGATCTAAACAGCATCCAGTTCTTTGAATCTGCCAGTAAAAAAAATAAATATAAAATACAAAGGTAGATTAGGAAGACAGTTACTTTTTTTAGTTTTCATGAAAATGCCCAACAAGTGTCAAATTAAAGTTACTTCTGTTTTAAACATTTGTGCAATGAAAAACAGAAGTAAAAGTACATTCTTTTAGGACACTGGCGGAAAGTAAAGAATTTAAGCAGAATCAAAGAGAGAAGGTTCAAACCAAAACATTTAACAATACAGTCAATGAATTAAACAGTGGCATAAAAGCAGACATAAATGTTACGTTCGCTTTTGGGCATTTTCAAGAATAAGCACCCAGCTCAAGTTCCAAATTACTGCCACTTCTGCTTTAAACATATGGATTGTGCAGTATTACAATTCACACAAAATCATTTCCTTTTACACACTGCTGTATAACTAACACGTAAAAATAAGCAATCATCATTTAACTGCAGAACCTTTGCCACCACTTGCTCGCACTTGCCACTATAAGCATACACATTAGCTATTTCATACACCTGAAAAATGAAAATTTTGAGATGACTGCTCAAATAAAAGCCAGTACACACAATAATTATAATCACTTTAAACTATTTTAATTAAATGCAATGGTTATATAAACTGTAATACTTAGCCACTCTACAGAGCTGTTTCGCAGCACTGCGTACCAAGCTGCAAAGTTAATAGCAAAAATATTACTTTATGCTTAACTCAAATTCAAGTTCAGAAAACTGCAATACAAAATCCACAAGCAGTAACACAATATGATCTAGCACGAAACACAATGGAATATCCTAACAACTACGGAAACAGCTGACCAATCTCTCTTACATATACAATCGCACAGAATGTTTAAAAACAGTAGTTGAACTTGTCACTAAAGTCTGAATGCCCAAACTGGGAAAAAAAAAAGAAACTAGGCAGTTCAATTAGGCCAAGCAATCCATCAATACTATCCGTTCTACAAACACTATAATTCTAATCACACTGACAACCTACCTCTTTCCATCTCAGCAATGTTTTATCCCAAGAGATAACAGATCGTCATCCAATACACAAAACTGCCACCTGTCACCACCACTGCAAATAAAACAAAACACAAGCCCTTAACTCACTTGTTGGTAGCTACAGGACCTGTACCCCAGGAACTTATCTCTTTGCAGCTACGTTGGAGAATTATGAGAGAGTTGTGGGAATTACTTGCTGACTTCGATGAAAGTATGTATGTATGTATGTATGTATGTGCTGATGATTATAATCGTAAGTTCAGAAGTACTGCAGCTGCCCACTGCCTCGCTCCATTCTCAGAATTCCATTAACTCTGCAGCTAGTCTCGCTCCATTCTCAGAGTTCCATTCCCTCGCATCTGGCTGGAAATTAATGCACGAACGTTATTTGTTTGAGCTGAGCTCAATTCCGACAGGCTGGTAGGCTGTTTCACAGAGCTGACATCATCAAGCATGTGATGACGTCAGCTCAAAAAGCCAGGGGAAAAAATTCAAATAAAACATCCTGGAAATTTGGAAATTAAGCGGTGCCACTCGGGAATTGTGGTACCCCATTATTTGGACCCAAACCTCGATAAAAAATGAGTAATTCGGTACGGTTGGGAGGTATGCTGTACACCCATCTTTTGCAAGCTTGATAGCAGTAGGCACACTGAGGCATTGCACAAACTGCTGCATGACTACTGACATCCTTACTGAATTTATATGTCCATCCATCCACAACTTTTGTTTTTCCACATGGGGTTGGGGTATCACTTCAACAGTGACAATGATACAGAGCCAAGGTTCACACTGCCAGGTGGCTAGCCCTGTCACGGTTGTTCTTCCATACCATATACTTGCATGCACACTCACACCTATGGCAAATTGTGTGTGTCCAGTCCACCTACTGTATGTCTTTGGAATGTGGGAGGAAACTGCAGCACCCAGAAGAAACCTATACAAATACCAGGAGGACATGTTGTGAAACAACCAGCCACTATGCCATCTGAATTTACATGAGAGGTGTAAATTTTGTATGAGGTGTAAAGCCTGTCATCAAAACGTGCCAGTATCCACACTTAACCAGTATCTGTATGCCACTCACCAAAAATAAGCCATTTTATGCTGTGGCAGTTGAGAAATTCACCCTACACCCTCAGAGGCACAAATTGGTTACAAAAATACACTAGCAAGAAATAAATGCTCCTCCACCAACAGTATGTATATAACCATCTAACACAAATGTAAAGAGGGTCACCAAAATGATACAAGAAAGTTACAAGAAAGTGCTTATGACAGTCTGGTGGTCCAGCCACTACACACTGCCCTAGTCTTCGGTAACTCCACAGTGAGACATACAGATGCACCAGTTACCAGGCTGAACAAAGAAACAGGTAACAGCTTCCTCTTAGAAGGCAGGATATAACAGGTTACTAAGGCACTATGATGTAATGGTCTTTGTCCATGTTGGGAGGGTGGTAAATGACTTGCGCGCACACCCTTGGATTATATGATGGGAGACCAGATGGCACTATCTGAATATTAATTTGAGAATAGTATGAAATTATGAGCAACATCCTACCTTTGCCAAGAATAATAGCACCATATGAACAAAAGATAATAGACTGCAATTTTCTTAGTTAGTGGTTGGTATGCTTGGTAGGTGGAGTCCAATGTGTGCCATTAAAGAAGGTGGTCAGCAGCATTGCCTGTTTTGCCAGGCATTTCATACCTCTCATCTCAAGGCTTTTGTATATTGCCAAAGAGTTTTACATATTAAAGCATTGCCTGAATCTGTTAACCTACCCATTCAAAATCAGGACAGTATTTTAGTGTTGGACAATGCTAGAACTTTGTACAAGAAATTGCCATACCTAGAAACCTGACCCTGAAAATGTGGACATTTGCATTGTCACTGAAACCTAGTTCCAGTGTAGTGCACCTTGACAACTAGCCTTCATTGCCCATCATTTGTTCAGGCCTTCTACTGAATGTATTTATTGATGACTGTACACGTATTCCTCTACAGTTCCATCACAAATAGACTAATAAAGCAAGATGATCATGAATACCTCCCTATCCTTGGAACTTCCAATCCCATCCAAATATCATTCCCTTCTGTGTCTATTACAACCCACAATGATTACAAAAACAAGCAGAGTGTCCCTCACTACTGAACCAAACACCATTGTTTGGGGAGACTTCAACTATCCATCTGTAAGTTGAATACCTGCAGTAGTACAAATAAGCATGCAACATTTCCATAACTTCACGTTTGCAAACTCTGTAGGCCATATAATGCAGTCCACTACCAGAGGTTCAGATTTACTAGATGTGATCCTTGTAAATGTAGCACCTCTGTGCTATAGGCCTTTAGTTTGCCCCATCAGTGGTGAACTCTGAACACCTTACAGTGGTTTAACCCTTTAGATCCCAACCAGAAATATCCCCAAACTGTCATGTCTTCCGATACTACTCAAAGGCAAACCACTGTAGCTAGCTGGTGGCGTAAAGTAGTTTAAGATGCCATCTCCTCCAAAGACCCAGTAGTCAACACCACTGCATTTTTAAGCGTTTTTATTCTCACTACCTGTATTGAAACTTCAGTCCCAGTCTGATGTAAATACAGTAACAAGTTTACAAACAAATGCCTATAACAGAACCCTGTATAAATAAGCTGTATAATGGAGGAAAACTCATTCATAGAAATTGAAAACTTCACACATCAAAACTGAGCTCAAAACATGGGAATAAAATCAAATCTACACAAGGCAAACTATGAATTGAAAATTGCCACCTTTAGCAAGGACAATCACAAGTCTGTCAAACATAAAAATGTGTTGCTAGTTACCAGTGGAGTGCTCCAGGGTTCTGTGCTGAATCCTTCCCTGTTTGACATCTACTTATCAGAAGTAAAAGCCAGCACCCAAAGGATTCTAAGTTTATAGATGACTGCAAGTTAGGAGCAGTCATGGAATCCCCAAATTACTTCATCCTGCAGGAATGTTTGTCTCAAATAAATAACTGGTGTTAAAATCATGGTCTGAAACTAAATGCCAAATGTATTATTGTCACCTTTGAAAAGTCATCTACACTGGGAAACTACCACACTGACAACATGCACTTAAGAGTTGACCCAGTTGTTTAGGATTTTGGAACTTAATGTGGACAGTGACCTAATATTTGACCAACATATGTCTATTGTAAGAAAGACCTTCCATATTGCACAGCTTATAAACAAAGAGATTGCGTCTAGATCTAGGGATGTCATTGTCCCCCTTTACTCAGCCCTCATTAGGCAACCCATTGAATATAATGCCTCCTTTGGCACATATCTGTCCAGACACATGCAGCAACTGGAGCAACCACAGAAATAAATTACTAAAAGAATACAAGGCCTAAACAACATGTACTACATGGACCAGCTCAAAGCCTTGTCACTATACTATGTATCCTACAGGCTGCTAAGAGTTTTTCTGTGTCTGGCATTCAAGGCATCCTGTGGCCCATCACCAATAGATTTACTGCACATCACTAAGTGAAATGGCATCAGAAATACTCTGTCTAGGGATTTAAATCTATTTCTCAATGTCAACAGAATGGTTTGGAGGGATAGGTATATTTTACAAAGGATATTACTGCTGTGAAACAGACTCCCCATCTACACAAAACAAAGTTCATCACTGTCCATTTTCAAATACAACTTAGGTCTATGCATGGGAAACAGAAAATGCACCATAGGACTGCCCCCTGTACAACTAATGGGCAGATGCAGCTTCTAAATGCTTTATCCCTTGCATGAGTCCCATTAAGTTATCTATGGTATGATCCCAGTTATTCTCATTAGGGGTAATATAAAATTATCAACCATGGGCTGGGTAAGGCCAATGTATAACCAAATGGGCTAGGTTATATTGAGCACAAAAAGGGAAATTAGCTAGACATAACACAAGGGCAGCTAGTCTAGTACTTACCTATGAAATAATAAACATTACATTACAAGCAATATCAAGGGGCATACCTCCCCCTCAACTGTGGAGCCATAGCATAGCCAACTTATTTACAGATAAGTTAGATGTCTGTACTGTTCACTGTTACAGCCATTGCTGTTGGAATGTCCTTCCTGCATATGTAGCCTCCTGACTTGACTGGCATGACTTCCAGGTCTGTACCTTCCCCCAGGGTTTCGGCTGTCTCCCCCTTACTTAAGATAGTGTATAAGAAGGGCAGTGGGTGATGCCATCTTCAGAGCTTTTGTGACATGCAGTTTACTACTATAAATGACTAAAGTGTCTTTGGTCAGTTTATCTGAAGGATAAATAGCCAATGAGAGCATTTTCCTACATTTTTTTGTCTGACAGTTTGCTTCTGTCAAATGAAAATGAATAATTGTGTAGACTGCAGAGAACATTTGCCAAACTACCAGTCCTGTAGTCTTTCTGCTTCTTCCCAGGGCATGATGTAGACACTTGTCTGCTTTGTATTAGTTTAACTCTGAGGAAAATTGAAACAGCTAAATCTGAATGGGAATTTGCAGCTCATAAAGGTGTGCATACCTAGTTCCATATGACTGCGGCATTAACTAAGGTGTCCAGAAGCCTTCCTCCAAACTGGAAGAAATGTTGGGACAGACACAATGTTCTGACAGAGGATTCTGGTCTCCCTAATTCCAAAGACTCTGAACTCTGAGGTGATTTCATAGCCCCCGTCTTTGAAGTCAGTGTTTGCAGAAGGTTGTGGTGTGATCTCTCTTCCCCTCTGTCTGCAGGTGGGCACATTGTCAGCTGTATGTATGACTTTCTAGACCAAAAACAGTTACAACTTCCAAATCTGAAGAGGCCTTCATATCAGAACTTTACATTATTGTATTCAAATGGAAGGATGGTGCCCCCTCAGTCTGTTTTAGAGAGGAGGTGTCCAGGATTGGATTGAGGTCAGCCCCCAGCTTGCCTCTGCCTAGGCTGGGCAGTGCCACTTTGACCTCCACCTTATTTGACTTTGTTTATTGGTAAAATATGACTGAGCAAAGCCCATTTTTGTGGAAGCTCCGAGAAGAAAATTTCAGCAGATACATTTAAGATATTCATGATAAAACAATTTTGTTTTTATAAATATGCATTAAATGGATCTTAAGATATCTAGATACAAACAGGTCATTTTTCTGTAGTGACACTATACAAAGGTAAAACAGGTATTTCTTCTGGGGTAACATAATAAATTATATAAAATTCCAAGTATAAAATATTTAATATGCAAACAGTTCACATGCAATGTATGTCCAAGTTTCTTCTCAGTACCTCTTCCAGTTGGCTCAGGTTGTCATGCCTTTCCTAAAATCCAAGCAACCAGCCCAGGGAATACCTGAGGTGTCTGCAGCCCTTTCAAAGATGAAACGGTGGAACCTCTAAGACAGCTGAACTGGTTTATGTAGGTCAGTTTCCTTCTGGTCCTTTAAGAAGCAGTCACCAAGGGCACATTATTCTCTGCCTCTCTGAAAGATCATTTCTCCTTTCAGGGCACCCTTCATAAGACAGAAGAGTTTGTTGGAGTCAAATCAATCCTCAGAGGACCAATTGAGTTACAGACCTTTAATAGGCCTGCCTGAGCCCAGTATACTTGCTTTTACTCTAGCCGAGCCCGGGATACTTGCTTTTCCTCTAGTCACAGATGTGCTGGAGTTTATTAATGCAACTGTGGATTCAGATTTCCCCATTTACTCTTAGGAAGGCTAGCTGTTTTTCACGGTTAAGGATTCCCATAAGTTTCTAAGAGTCCTTTAGTTGTTCCAGCTATGGTGTCCCTGGATTTTAGCCATGGATCTTTTTTAGTTCAATCCTGGAGTCCAGTTCCCTATGACAGGGAAAGCAGGTGTGGAAAAAAAGTATTTACTTTTGCTAGCCTGCCCTTCAGAGCCTTAAACTGATAGACCCACATATATCTAGCTTACCCAGTGATCTCAGCTCTTAAAGATGAAGACAAAAGCAAAGGGGATGTCAGATAAGGATCTGAAGCAGGAGGTGCTTAAATTGTGCAACCTCTCCACACAGGTTGCTAAGCATTCTAAAAATAGGACTATAATGCTATTAATGGAGGATGTAGGGCAACTGCTGTGTCTGTGATACACTGACATGCCAGACTTGGCTGAAGACAGAGCACCTTAATGCATCATTTAAAAGGACCTCCTCTTTGGTCCCCATACTGATGGTCTTTTCAAAAAGCCTAGAGGAAAAGGGTAAATAAAGCTTGTGCAATGTGTGAAGCAACTCTTTGAAGCCAAGGCACCAAGGTTTGGCAGAAGTTGCTTTTCAAATGCTTGGCCTTTTCATAGGTAGGTACTAGGCTATTGGCCCTAGGGCCTATGTAAGCCTAGCTAACAAGGTTCCCTGGCTTTCGTCACCCATGGATGCTAATTACCTGTGCCCCTGTCTAGCAGGGCCACAGAAGTGATTCCCAGGGTGAATTTCCTATTCCCCATCCACTCATCAATATTTTTCTTGAAGAGTGCTAGTGAAGATCTCTGCTTGACATAGATAGGTAGTTTGTTCCAGTGTATGGGAAGTCTCTGGGACAGAAATCTATCCCTCCACATGTTCTGTTAATTGTGGTGATGAGGTTTAGGTCTCTAGAGCATGTGTCTCTGAGGAATTGGGATTTCTTTAGGTGTAGCATGTCCAACAGCTCAGGGTTTGACATAGCTTTGTATGTTAGCAGAGATCACCTCAGAGTAGGCGATATGCTACAGAGTAAAGCCGGAGTTTTTTGAGGTGGTCAGCATAGGGTAACTGTTTGAGTCCCATAATCCTCTTTGTGAGGTATTTTGTGGCCTTTTCAGCTGTTGCAGATGCCTTGATAGGTACATTCCAAATGGGGCGTTCTACTCTATAATGGGCCTGATGAGGGCTGGGTAGAGGGGGACAATGACCTCTTTTTTCTGGATGAGAACCCTTTCATGATGAGGTGTGCCACATAGAAGGATTTCCTGACTACTGTGGTGATGTGATTATCAAAGAAGAAGCTCCTGTCCACTAGAGTCCTGAGGTCTCTTATCATGCCTTCAGCATTAAGTGGGCTGCCACCTATGTGGTAGTCCATGGGTACAGGGTTTTTATCAAAGGGGATGACAATGCACTTTTTGGCATTGAGCTTGAGGACATGGCTTTGACACCAGGCATCAGTCTCAGCGAGGCCCTTTTTCAGGAGGTTCACATCATTTGGGGACTCGACTATGACACCCAATTTGCAGTCATCTGCGAACTTTGTCAGCTAGAGGCCCTCTGTGTTGGCCTGTACTTCAGAGAAGTAAATCCAAAACAGGAGGGGACCCAAGACTGAACCCTGTGGTACTCCACTTGTCACAAGTTTGGAGTCAGATTTGAAGTCCGTAATTTTTGCAGTGTGGGTTCTGTCAGTGAGCCAGTTGGTGGCCCATCTTGTGACATATGGATTTATACCCAGCTTGGTGAGTTTATCTATGATACCAGAATGGGGGATGGTGTCAAAAGCCTTGGCGAGGTCGAGATAGGCTGTGTGGACTGCTTTACCCTCATCCACGGCTTTGGTGACTGTTTCAAAGAAGTCAATCAAGTTCAGGAGACATGATCTGCCCTTCACAAATCTGAACTGGGTGGGGTGCAGAGTTTGGAGGTTACCAATATCCTTGTTTATGAATTCCATGATAATATGCTCCATGACCTTGCAGACCAGGTTCATCAGGGTAATATGGCGATAGTTCCCGGGGTCCATGGTGGCTCCCCTTTTGTGGAGTGGTACAACAGTTGCCATGCACCATTCAGTGGGTACAGAGCCTATTGAGAGGCTATGATTGAACATGGTCCTTAGGTGGGGGACTAGTTCATTCTGAAGTTCATGTAGAACGCAGCCAGGGATATTGTCCAGTCCCATGGATGCTGTGTTCTTGGCTTTTGATAGCATCGTTTTCACATGTTCAGTTGTGATTGCAGGGACACTGCATTCTTCAGGTATGGATATGGGCCCTTTAGGAGGTGAGGGGGAGTAAAGATGGCATTGAACCTATCAGACGGGATGTTGGCGATATCAGTTGGTTCCGTGAATTTTGTGCCATTGTGCTGTAACTCAGAGCAGATCTGGGTGTTGCCATTGAGATTCTTGACATAGCTGTAGAATACTTTGTGGTTGTCCTTAGAGTCAGTGGCAATCTTGTTTTCATAGTTCACCTTGAAGGATTTTATGAGGGATCTCAGCTTCTTGCTGAGACTGACCAGGGAGCTCCTCCACTCGTGGGATTTTACTCTCTTTTGCAACAGTTTTTTCTTTGTGTTGTAGAGTTTGTTTGTTTATAGCAGGGGACCACCAGATTGGTTTCCTTTTTTTAGAAGACTGCATCTTCATTCTATTAGGGATAGCACGATCCATGCACCAGTGTAGGTGCTTATAGAGTGCGTTTGTATAAGATTCGGCAGTGGTAACTGTATTGTCCATCTGCATGGTTGTTGTGAAATTGGCCACTTCTGCCTTAAAAAGCACAAAGTTGGCTTTGGAGAAGTTTTTTACAGTGGTTTCCATAGTGGGGGGGCAGGATGTGGATATCTAAGGTGATTAGTTTATGGGCGGATCTGACTAACGAGGAGTTGACTTCAGGTATAGAGCACCTGTCACTCATGTTGGTAATTACTAGGCAGGGGTGTGGACTAGTTGATCCAGGGCATTGCCACAGGATTTTGATACTACAGAAAATGGAGATGATGATGAGAATAATCTTTTATCAAGAAATACCAAAACTTCAAGTGGAGTGTCTTCAGGAGCTATACCTAAGAAAGGTTCTAACCATGCACCAAGCTTTCAGCAACTCCCTTTTTTGATTCAACAAAAGAATATAAGGATGTCAAGATCAGAAAGCAGAGAAAGAAAAGGAAAGTGACATACAGAACTTAGCTCAGTTACACGATACTGGCTCTATAGTAGCCAACGTATCAGATTTTATATTAACTGAAGATCAAATAAGTGTACTACAAAGAGGACTATGTTTTATGCCGTCGATACGTTCGGCTATGAGCGAATTTACTACTGATTTACATTGTTTTGGAAGAAATATTACCTTGAAATATATATTTGGAAATGAGAATGCTAATTAGGCTAGCACTACGACCTCTTACAAAAAACCTAGCACATTTGTCCCGTTGTGCAATCCAACATTGGACATGTTCATATGGCTTTGTGAAAACGAAGTAGCCAATCGGAGGCAAGAAGGAGGAGGGAAACATTACCACAACTTAACATCGAAAGAATATGTAGCATTGAAGGAACTACAGCAAAGGAAGGATGTTGTTATAAAACCGGCAGACAAAGGAGGGACAATAGTAGTGATGAATTCTGCTCACTATGCCCTGAAAATACAGGAAATGTTGAAAGATGAGAGCACCTACTGCAAGATAAACAGAAGCCAGTTAGATAGACTGGTTTTAGCAGTGAAATACGCTCTATACAATAAATTAATGTGTAGAGCCATTGATAAGAGTTTGTATGACTTTTTTGAAGTGGAACATTCTACGACATCTGTTATCAAAGGGCTGCCCAAGATCCATAAAAGCTGTAGTGACCCACCTCTACATCCTATTGTTTCGGGTAGAGGGTAGATCACAGAACCACTCTATTTATGTTGAAAGTGAGCTTGAAAAGCTTTTACCATATGCACACACACAGTGCTAAAAGACACAGCACAATTATTTGAATGGTTGTATGGAAAAATGGAACAAACGGACTCATTTATGAACATAAGATTGGTGACTATGGATGTGAATAATCTTTTCACTTGTATACCCAATGAACATGGAATAGAAGCAATAAGAATCTTTGATTATACTTTCAACAGTGTCATAGATGTGAACTCGGTTTGCAGTCTATTGGAGTTGATACTGGAAAACAGCGTCTTCATTCATGGAGGAAACTTTTACTGGCAAAAATGGGGGTAGCCATGGGCACCCCCTGTGCCAACAGCTATGCTAATCTAGTTTTGGTCGAATGGGAGAGACAATGGGGAATGGATGCTAATAACTGTTGGACTAAGCACATTATTTTCTACAATAGATTTGTAGATGACGTCCTTTTAATATGGGATGGAGGAGCAGAAACATTAAATGACTTCATTGATTATCTAACTAGCACAACCACATTTTTGCAGTTTGAAGTGAAATCATATGATCAAAGTATTGAATTTTTGGATGTCAAGTTACTATTAGATAAGGATAAATGGATTGATACTACCTTATACAGGAAACCTATGTGGAGGAATCATATTTTGCATTATTCCAGCATGCATCCAAGACACATATTTCAGAATATAGGAGTGAACCAAGTGACTCGTGTTTCTAGGCTATGCAACCAAGATGACATGTTTTTGGATGAGCAAGCCAATCTGGTAGAAAATTTTGCAGCAAGAGGCTATGATAGAAGAAACATAGGAATGGATGCTAATAAAGCTATGGAGATACGTTGACATAAGGGGCAACCTTATTATTCTAAGAAATCAGGAGCAATCCCAAAAACAAATAATAGAAATGGCTCCCTTAGATGTACTTTATCATTTGGTACAGACTGTCCAGAGATCTGTGTGACTATCAAGAAGTATTGGTCTGTTCTAACTGCAGATAAAAAGATAAGAAATATAGTAGGAGAAAATCCATGTTTCTCATTTAAGAACAAGAAGAATTTAAAGAGTCTGCTATGCAATAATGATGGCCTGTCTACCAAACAAACAATATGTGATAAAAGGATTATAGGCACCCGTAAATGCGGTTCATGTAAGGCCTGTAGTTTTATTAATACAGTGAATAGTTTTGAACATCCAGTAACCCACAGGAGGTACAAATTTTGCAGATATGTGAACTGTAATAGCAAAAATGTCATTTATATTGCTACATGTAATCTATGCCCTGCCTACTACGTAGGCAAAATGAATAGAATGTTTAAGGAGTGGATTCTTCATCATCAATTACATATTAAGAACAAAATAGAGATGGATAATCTTTACAGGCATATACGTGACAATTTGGGACACTCCTTCAGATTTATGGTGCTTTCACGTATAAATGTTAATATGTGTGGAGGAGACATCTTTAATAAAACAGAAGTAGAAGAAGTGAAGTGAATTATGAATTTAAGAGTGGACCAGCCACCGGGACTTAATCAAGTTATTCCATTAAAACCAATATTAAAAGAGAGAAGTCTAAATAGGAAGTACTGAGTGATTCCGATTGGAGAAGAGAAGGGTGTGTGTGTGCCATGAGTAATCTCATTGGTCTTAACAAACTTTGATTGATAGTATGCTCTTAAACTTGTGATTGGATGATGGACGATTCAAATTAAGCTATGCTCAGGTCGGCATAGTAGGATCTGATGAAGGTATACTGAAAGTGCTTATCCTGTTTTAGACCTGAGACCGGTTGAATTTCTCCAGCTCATGTTTTAAAGTTTTAAATAAAGGAAGTTGTTTTTAGCTATTTTTTTACTGACAATTCGCTTTGGTGGAAGTTCATCTTCGTTTGCACTTACCAATATTAGGATGTTAGGTTGGACCCTGATCTTCTCTATTATATCAAGAAAAAAAGAGTGGGAATCCTGGGGCATGGTGGGGGATCTGTAGCAAGCTACAATATGGATTGCAGTTTTACCCAGAGTTAGTTGCACTTGGATAATTTCAGATGAATTATGTTGTGCAACTAGCCTGGAGGTGTGGTTGTCCTTAATGAATATGGACACACCTCCACCCTTGGTGTTCTGGTCCTGATTTGATGACAAAAAGGTATGGTATGAGTTATATCCTGGTAATGCAGGTGTGCTCTCTGGAGCCTTGAACCAGGTTTCAGTAACTGCACAGATATTGATATTATCCATTTTAAGGAGTGCCTCGAGTGAGTTCATTTTGAGGTTTATACTTCTAGCATTGAGTAACATTACTCTCAGTTTTTGCTTGCCTGTATCAGTTACTGTGGTGGTTTTGTTTTTTTTTAGCTTTACCTAAAAAAGGCACTATAGGGGCAGCAAGAGCCTTAGCCAGTATCCAGAATCTCAGTGGTGACAGGTGCAGGCCATCTCTGGCAAAGAATGGTGGCCTGTCGACCATGTCGTCCCAGGCAGACAGATACTGGATCCCCTTTGAATGACACCAGAAGCTTAGCCAATTGTTGAAGTCAATCATTTTGTCCTTGTATTGCGGTATCATTCTGGATGAAGGTAGGATGCTAATCAGGGCTAGGGTCATACCTGCCTGGATTACAAAATCAGAGAGCTCCTCCGTGTCTCTTTTCATGTAATCCAGGGAGGTACATCTCAGGTTGTTCACACTAACAGGGACCATGACTGAGTCATATTTGTACTTGTTGTGGAGTGACTTCAGTGTGTGGGTTATATGGTGGATCCTGGCACCCAACAGGCAGCTAACAGTAACCTTCTTCTTGTCTATTCTGGAGAGTGGAACATCAGTGTGCTTGATTACAGAGTGACCTATGACCAATGTGTTAGGTATGTAGTTTTGCCTTATGGCAGTGGTTGAGTGGCACACTGAGTTTGTGTGTTATGTGTCTTTTGGTTGTGGTGAGGGCTGGAGTTTGCTTGCATTTCTGCTTTAGAGGGCTCTGTTGTTTGGGTAGATTCTTATTGAGAGCCTCCAAGAATGATTTTGTGTATCTATGTGTGGGTCTTGGTGGTGTAGATGTACTGGGACTATGTGGTGTGTGTGATGTGGAGTAGGTGTTTGCCTTCTCCTCCTGACTGACAAGTTCAGTCTTGGGTTGAGAGAGCTTTGCCTCCAGTTTGGCTAGATAAATGCATCTCTCACAGGTTGTAGTGTAGGGTGGTAGGAGGAGAAGGTTGCCCGTGTACATGAGGCAATTGCTACATTGCCCCAAGATGCCCAGATTCATCAGGTAGACAGGAGAGAACACCGGGAGCTGTCCCTTGGACATGCTTGGGTAATCACTTATTCCACTAGATAGTGAGGGTAGTGAGTACTTGGGCTTGTTTCCTCAAGGTAACCTTGAGGAAGATAAGTAACAAAAGAACTGTTAGCTACTCGGTAATGAGAAAGGTTTAGTGCTACACAGATTTGTGGCTTATTTAGTGCTTTCAGCTGTTCTGAAACAGTGCCAAGCACAAAAAAAAAAAACAGATTCAAGTGCTACAAATAGGAAACTGGTTAGTTCTAAGGGAAAACCTGAAGAGCAGACTTTAAGGTGTAGGCTGCAAACTCACCTTTGACCACCATATATTTACTAATGTCCATCATATCGATACCTGCTGCAGTAGTTTTAGCTATATGAGTTATATCCTGCTAAGAGTGTAACAGCTGGCCCACTTCCAAAGCTTCAACGGAACCTTCCATGCACTTTTTTAAGAAAGGACTGGCTGGCACAGTGATTATCAAAGGTACATCTCCTAGGTGCAAAGATGTTATCCCTGTGTTCTGTTCCCTTATTGGGTCTTTAATAGAAGATAATGTTCCCTTTCTTATGTACTTGTCCAATTGTGGTCAGTCTTGAGTAGCCCCAACATTTCCTCTCTGAGAAAGTCTAGGGCATGTGTTCCATGTGCTATGCAGAATGCCTTAACATTATCTCTCATCTTGGAGAACTCCTAAACTATGTCCTCTATCTAGCCTGCAAGACCTTAAACAATCATGTATTATGTGATTGCCTTCATGTCCTAGCAACACTGCAAACACCCATGCAATTTAAACCTTCACTGAAATGTAAACATAACTTGTAGGTAGGACAGATTTTCCTCTTAAAGAATTTCTCTCAGTTGCTGACATCCCATCATATTAAGGTAGCTCTCAAGCTATCTTCAGACACAGTTTAGATGGATGAATAACCATAATACATTCCAGGACTGACCTCAATACCGAATAGAAAGGGATAGAAAGTAGTACATAGAATTCAAAAGATCAACCAAATAAACTGTGTAGTAATAACTCATGTTATCAATGCCAGGTTTCAAGTGTAGTGGTAAATTTAAGTGTTATTAGCTGCAAAAGTTTTGCCCATTGATTAACTGAGACCTTTTTTGGTAGAGCTCCATATAGTTCTCTTCATGAGGTGCTCTGTACATCATGGTCAGTTAATTTTTTTCTTTTTTAACCACTCATTTTTATAACTGCAGCTTAACCATGATATTCAAGATGCTTCCAGCAGAAGTCCTTTTTGGTACTAAGTCATTCTCATCAACCCTCTTATCCCATTTTCTATATGGAGTCAGGATGTCATGCCAACTGTTGCCATATGTTTTGATTTCATGTCACTCTCCTACCTTCTTCAACAGTCATGCTTGATTAAAACAAGTCTTCTCTCACACTGTCCATCCATCTGTTTGCTGGATGCCCTTGTTTCCTCTTGCCTACTTCCCATCTATGCAAAATCTTCTTCAGCAGATTGTCTTCTGCTTTTCTGCATGTGTCTGAACCACTGTAATCTGTTCTCTTTGACCTTCTCTGCAACTGGAGCTACTTTGACTTCTGCTTTGATGTTCTCATTTCTTTGTCTGTCCCACAGCGTGCATCTTACTACCTGTATCAAGCTCTTCAGCTCCGTCACCTCTATCTTTCTCAGCTGCTCTGCCTTTGCTGGCCAGGTTTCTGTACCATACAGTAGGACTGGTTGCATCACTGGTTTGTACACATTGCTTTTCAGCTTCTTTGGCATTCTTCTGTCATACACTACCCCTAGCTTTGACATCCTCATTCAGACTTCCCTTCCTCACAACTACTCCTCCCAGATATTTTATTTATTTATTTATTTGACATTTGTTAACTAGGATAGTCCGACCGAGCAAAAGCCCTTTTTCAGCAGACGCCCTGGGAGAAAACCTCCACAGTACAAGTTATTACATCACTATCTAGTAAGGTACACTGCGGTGGTAGTGCTGTGGTAGTGTTGTCGCCTCATAGCAAGAAGTTGTCCCGTTCGATTCTTACCTAGACCGTCTTCAGTGTGGAGGCATACGTGAATGGGGCGTGCCTACGTTGAAGGTTGTGCATCAGGGCTGGTAACCCGGTACGTAAAAATCCACTACCAATCATTAGCGGACCGGAGTTCTGCTGTGGCGACCCCTAACCGGGAAAAGCTGAAAGACACAAACAAACTATCTAGTAAGGTACAATAGCAGAATGCAGAAATACTATATGCAGGTATAACAGGTATAATAAATTAATACACAGATTACTATTACTGGTACAATACAATAGTAGAAAAGATTAAACGTATATGCAGAATTTTGCAGATATAACACTATATTACAACTATTTTACAGTGATTTTTGGTACAAGTTATTACAAGACCTTAAACAATCAGAGGTTCAAGGAGTAGAATTTAACAGCATTTGTTAACTAGAGTGCAATGAAGAACTACTGTTAGTAGAGAGTTAATTAGCAGAGGACAACAGCTTATAGATTTGGAGATTAAGCATGTAAGAACATTTTGATGGGAGGTAAGGTAGGGGAAATAGGAATATAGGAGAGACAGGTAAATAATAAGTGGAAGAGAAGATAAAGTCCGTGAGGAGGTTGGATAAGGAGTAGGGAGAGCTGAGCTAAGAAGAAGCAGATAAGATTATATGTAAGAGGAAATACAAAAGCTTAGAAAGAAGAGAGTGAGAGTTGGATTATGGAAGAGGGTAGCAAGTTCAAGTAGGATATTTACAATGACATGTCCAGGTAGTAATTAGGTAATCTTTTAAAGCTTTTTTGACGTCATGAGTGGGGTTCATTTTTTGTAGGGACATTAGAAGTTTGTTCCATAGGAAGGCAGGTAAATAGCTATACAGTTTTTGTCTAAAAGAGCTCTTGGGTTTGTAAATTTCTAGGAGATGTTGCTCAGAGCTGCTTAGAGTTCGAGGAGGTGTATAGAGGGAGACTAAAGTGGAGATGTTAGGGCAGGAGGAGGGTTTGGGCAAGATGGAATGAATGAAGGCAAGTTGTGAAAGTTGGAGATGGTGAGGGAATTTTAACCAGTTTAAAGACTTAAGAGCAAGACAGTGATGTGGCCTTGGTGGGTTATTGGATGCGAATCTAGCCACTTTATTGTAGGTAGTTTCAAGTTTTGCAAGGATATTAGATTGTAGGTTAGTTAGGATTTGAGAACTATAGAAAAGGTTAAGAAGGAGGTAAGCATGGGCAAGTGCCTGTTCTGACTCAGTAGTTAGGAACTTTTTATTTATGTGCAGCAGACATCATTTTTGATGAGTTTACTTAGTATAGTAGAATACATGTAGGCCAAACTTTAGTTGGTCATCTGTAATGACATTGAGAAGTTTAGTATAGGTTTCAGCGTTAATGATCGTGTTGTTTAGGGATGTAATGGTGAATGTGGATTTGTGTTGAGACAGTGATTTGGGGAGGAAAAGTAGATGTTTAGTCTTTTTGGGGTTGAGTAAGAGTTGGTTATTTGAGATCCATGTTTCAATAAGGTTGAAAGACTTTTGTGTAAGGGTGTATATGTCAGGGAGAGTATCAGAGGTGGTGATGACTGTGGAGTCATCTGTATACTGTATTAGGGATAATTGTGGGCAGGAAGTGTAGAGGTGATTTATGAAAATACTGAAAAGTAAGGGACAAAGTATTGATTCTTGAGGAACTCCCCTCTTAATGGGGGGGGGGAGAAATGGAGGAGAGCCATTTGACAGCTTGTTGTCTGTTGGAAAGGTAGCTTTGAAACCAAAAAATAGTTGGAGAAGAAAGACTGAGCTGAGAAAGTTTAGAAAGAAGAATAGGGTGAGGGACAGTATAAAAAGATTTAGAGAGATCAAGAGAGAGACAGGAGACCAGCTTGTTGGACAGCGCAGTGGTGCAGCAGTAGCGTTGTCGCCTCACAGCAAGAGGTTCTCCGGTTCGATTCTTGGCTGGGGTGCCTTCTGTGTGGAGTCTGCATGTCCTCCTTGCATTTGTGTGGGTTTTCTCCGGGTGCTCTGGTTTCTTCCCACATTACAAAGACATGCATCTGGAGCCTTTCTCCCCAGGCCTCCGCTGAAAATTGGCTTTGTTCCAAGTTGGACTTTCCCAGTTAACAAATGTTAAATAAATAAAATAAAAATAAATTGTTATTGTCCTTGTCTTGGGAGATAGAGTTTGTGAAGCAAATGAGGGCTATTGTGGTACTATGCTGTGGCTGAAAACATGTGTAGGTAAGACTAGATTTTGGTAGATGAGATAGTCAAGGATTTGTTTATGTATACATTTCTCAAGGATTTTGGATAGAGGAGACAGTATTGCTATAGGCCGTTAATTGGCTAGGTCAGTAGAGTTTTCTGCCTTTGTGAAGGGGTAAAGCATAGAATTGTTTCCATAGTGAGAGAACAGTAGATTCATTTATTTAATGGTTTATGAGAATGGAAATGGGATAAGCAATAGAGTGAACTGTAGCCTCAGATACAGTGGAGGTAGGTTGTCTGCAGATGCAGAGCAGGGTTTTAGTTTGAGGAGAAGATTTTAATGTAGTTTGTAGGAACTGGTTTTAGTGAGGAGTCATTGAGCTGTGAAGGAATAAAAGTATTACAGGGATCAGTGGTGTTAGAGGTTTGGATGAGTTTACTAACTGAGTCAAAGAAGTAGGAGTGAAACATGGATGCAGTCTCTTGAGGAGAATTATTAGGGCATGGCTTAGGAGTAGAGGGGTTTCCAAGGTGGAGGATTTGGTTGACACTGTGTCAGAATTTTTTTGTATTCATATTTTGAGTGTTTTGGGATATCTGATAAAAGTTTTTCTTATCTATGTTAAGATATTTTTTAGTGAGGTTAGGTAGTTCCTTGTATGTTTGATAGTTGATAGTTAGTTGGCAATTTAGTCATTGTCCAGAGCTTCCAGGCATTATCTTTTTTCTTTATTAAAGAGAGTGTAGCTTGGGTGAGTCAAGAAGAGCATCTCGATTTGACCCTTTTAGTCTGAAGGGGGGCAAGGAAGTTGAGAGTGTTAAGAAATATGGTGTTAAATTGTTGGACAGTGTTATCTAGAGATGGATTAAAGAGGAAGGACCAGTTAACGAAGAAATAATGTTGTTAAAGGAGTCAGGGTGAAAGAATGTTTTTGGTATTCAATAAGTTTATGTAGTTTGGGAAGATAAGGAGTAAATCTTTGGACAGAGATGCGAGAGTGATCACTAATGGCATCAGGTAGGAATTGAGGGTTGTGATAGAGGTTAGGTTTGGAGACTAGAATCCAGTTTATTATAGATGAGGTGTTAGTTTTTTTAATAGAGTATGTGGAAGTTGAGATAAGCTAGGTGAAGCCATATAAGTTAATGCTGGAGCTTGGACAGGAGGAATTTAGTGATAGCCAATTGATATTTACATTACCTAGTAGGGAGGTCTCATTAGGTATGTTTTTGGAAAACCAAGAGAGGATTTGTTCTAGTGTAGGTATGTATATAGCAACAATAGTTAATGTTTTATGATTATTGAGTTTACAATTAGCAGTTAGTTCTGCAGGGTGAAAGACAGGAGGTGGATTAGGTAAGGGAGATAGGGTGAGATTGTTGGAGTAGACTATTGCTACGCTGCCTCCTTTTTTAGTAGTTTTGTCAAGATGAAGGATGTTATAGCCTGGGGGGGAGTTCCTTATCTGACATGTGTGGTTTAAGCCAAGTTTCAGAGATACCGTACTTCCCCAAAAATAAGACCAGGTCTTATACTTTCCCCCCGCCGAAATATGCATTAGAGCTTATTATCAGAGGATGCCTTATTTACCCCCTCTGTACAACAATCCACATTTATTCATTTATTCATGTACAAAAATCGACATTTATTCATGTACACAAATCGACATTTATTCATGTACATAAATCGACATTTATTTGGTACTTTTCCATTACTGGGCAACAGTTCTAGGTAACGTGTTAACAGTTGTGTGAGAATTCTACATAAACAGTGCAACAAACATTTCAACTTCAGAATATCTACACCTTGGCTTTCACAGTGCAATATTTCATGCTTAACAGAAAGTGCAGAAAAATCTCAATACATTTGTATTGGAGGAGGGGAATAAAACAGATGAATAACTGCCACTTTTTGAGTGGTGATGCTTTCTTTATTCCTTACCCAAACCGTAAGAGAAGAATGATGGAAAGTGATAAAAATGAAATCTGGGAACTAGTGGCCTTACTTTGTAATTACCCCTTGATAATGAAACGTTACCCTAACCAATAAAGTCAAAAAACTGACAAGAGTCCATTCTGTTGCTCTGATAATGGAAAAGTTATTCAAATACAGTTATGTCATCTTCTTCTGAAACAATGTCATAAGTCTCCAACCCCTTAATTCTGGCCTGAATTTCTTGCAACTCCATTTCTTGTAGAACCATTGGCCCCAATCTGTCATGCCTAGTAATAGAGCTCTCCTTAAATGAGCACTGCTTGTCCATGTAGCCTGCTCGTAGTGCATTGGCAACTCAGCTGTCAGTGATTTTATCCCATTAATTCTTCACCAAAGTCACGACCTCTTGCTGGCTAGACTTCACAAAGTTTCCACGGCGATTTCTCTCCATTCTATTTTCAATGTAGTCATTGAGTTCCATGCGCAAATGGTCCTTGAATGGCTTGTTTATTGCAATATCAAGAGTCTGGAGATAGGCAGCCATTTCTGTGTGAATCATTATTTGATCTATTCATCTCTGTACAAGGAAGTTCTGTGCACAGGAAAATAATTTTCTTGGGTGGCGAAAGCCAGGGTACCTTTTTGGCTAGGCTTATATAGGCCCTAGAGCCAATAGCCTAGTACCTACCTATGAACCTATGAATCTACATCTTTAGCACAGAGTGCTGGCTGAATCCCAGACTAGCAGACCTCTTTCGCCATCTTGCAAAACAAGTGGCAGCATTACATCGACCTACTTCCTTATAACTGCTTGTCTGCTTTTTCAGTTTCAAGAAGGTAAATGCCAGAAACACATTTAATGTTATCTTTCTTGCCCTTACTAATGATTAGAGGTGGGGTTTTCTTTCCATCTAGATAAATTGCCAAAATACAGGTAACATGCACTTTCGTAACCAGTGGAGGGAATATAGATTTACGAGGCACCCCTCTGATCAATTGTTGTATGAGATCCTTGGCCCATAAACACTGCAGTTTCATCCATAGCAATCATGTTGGAGAGTTGGTATTTAGAAAAGACAATGCCATCAACAAAGGACTTGAATGCAAGTGCACGTTTAATAACTTCAGTATCTTCTAGCTTGAACAGTGTTGTTGATTTTCTTAGAGACAGTTCATATCACTGAAAGAAGCCATCCAGCCAATGTTGTGATGCTTTGAATTCTTCTGGGGATATTTCTAACTGTGGTGCCATTGCAAGGGCAAATGCTTGAATATCAGCCCTGCGCACAACCAAAGCTTTTGCTCTCCTGTTAGCAATCCATTCACAGATGATGTCTTCCAGCTCAGGAAATAATGGTTGCTAACCCAATCCACACTTGCACTTCTTAGCATTTCCCTCGTCTATCTGTTGACTGAGGTTATTGTACTCTGTCACCATTTTCGGACCATTTGGAGATCCAACTTCTTCTCTTTGCAGAAAGCCATCAGATTCATTGCCCAGGAGTCCTCTACGATTCCTTTCTTGTATTCACCGGAATAGCTCTTTCTTTTTGCACTCATCTTGTCTGGAGGGGTTAATTGAAGACTTATGAGACAGGAGTGGCAACACAAAATGGTGACGGTTAAGAAGACACAATCACACCTGTTCATTATCAAGTGCGCATATTTTACGTGCGTTGTCTGTACTTTGACCAATCAAAGTACACTTGCCAGTGTTTATGGGCCAAGGATCTCAACTGTCAAGTGTGAATAAGGATTAGGGTTACAGTAAGAATTGTGGAGGACTCCCAAGGAAAGAATTTTATGACTTTCTACAAAGAGAAGAAGTTGGGTGCCCAAATGGTCCGAAAATGGTGAGCAGAGTACAATAACCTCAGTCAACAGGTGTCAATCATATTATTATTTTATAATTCAACATGTCCGTCGTGTGTTGTTGACGATCTTAACTGGGGCTTATTTTTGGGGTAGGGCTTATATCATGACCACCCTGGAAAACCATGCTAGGCCTTCTTCTCTGGTTAGGTCTTATTTATGGAGAAATACAGTAGTTATTATATTAGGGGAGTGTTGAGCTACCCAAGTATGACATTCACTTGCTTTATTGACAATGCCACGAAGATTGATGGAAAATAAAGACAAATACTATGTGATACAGTCAGAGTGTTGAGATGAAGAATGGGATAGTAAAGATAAATGGGGATTGCAGTGGGCTCCAGGATTTGGATGGATATCACTAGAAAGATGTATGGTATTGCAAGGGTAGTGAAAACTAGTCTTGAATAAGTGGAATATGTGTTGTTTAAATGTAGTTTTTATATATAATGAGTTGAGTGGAGGTAGTTTGATCTTGGGAATGGTAAGGTTAGTTGTAAGGAAGTGTGTGGGGGAATATTTGAGAAAACTATTGTATTTTTGCTTGTAAGGTGAAATGAGGAGATGTTGGAGGGAGATGAAGTGGATTAATGTGTGTATGATATGAGGAGAGGTAAGAAAAGCAGAAGAGGGAAGGTGAGCAGGAAAGGTAACAGCATTATGAAGGCAGAAAGATTAATGATGGCAAATGTAATATGTAAATGTAAAGAGAGGTAACAAGAGGATAAGTAGTTGTTGTATGTGTTAGTGTACTTGAGGCTGTTAACCTGTTCCACTATCTTCCTTTCTATCTCAGTTCTTAGCTTCTGATTTCCCCATTTGCTGCCATTGCAACTGTTATCTGTACTCAGTTTCATCCCATGTGTCTTCGGTTTTGCATTCTATTCCCCTATCTTTTGCTGAAGTTCTTGCTCAGAGTCTGCCTGTAATGCTATATTGTCTGCATATAGAAACTTTTATCTGTCCCCTCCAAGCTGTTGGTTAATGCAGTCCATCGCCAGTATATACAGCAGTGGGCTCAGAGCTGAACCTTGGTGCTCACCCACTCCAACTGAGAAACCCCTCTGAGAGACCAAACACCGTTTGTACTTGAGACATTGGGTCCTTGTACATAGTCTGAACTAATTCTACCAATGTTTCTTCAACTTCAAACCATCATAGGACTGCTCAAATCAGCTTTCTTGAACCTTGTCATACGCGTTCACCAAGTCTAGGAATGCTCAGTTGGACTCTTTCCTCATTTCTAGCTTCTTCTCAACTATCTGTCTCACTGCAAACAATTGATCAGTTCTGCTACATCCTGATCTGAATTGCTCATCTCTCATCTTATTTTCTACCACTCTGCATATTTATTCATTGATCACCCTCTCCAGAACTTTAATGCAGTGTGACAGGAGTCCGATACCACTGTACCGCCTAAAGTTGTGGATGTCTCCTTTGTTCTTGTACAAAAAAACCCCCAAGTAATCTCCGTGGTATTCCCAAAGTCTCAAACAACCCACTAAACAAGTATAGTTGGTCCAAAAGCAAAACAGTGTAAGAAACTTCTCTATGTGGAAGATTTTCAGTCCATATATCTGTAGTTAATCACTGTATATTAATCAGATCAGACAATAGTAGTAGTAGAAGTAGCGAACTTAAACTCATCTTAAGTAAAAAAAAAATAGATATATATATAATATGAAATATTGTACAGAATTACTAAGCATTCGAAAGTAATCTAAGCAAGGCAAGCAGTCTGTTTCCAGTCGAAAATCCTTTATTAAGTACACAGACAAGCAATCCAAGTAAAACAAAATTAACAAGAGAATTTCATTCTTTCTTGCTCCATTTGATTACTGTGGTACTCCAAGCAAGTCACTTAGACAGACAGTGCTCATGCAACTTGGTTAACAATAAAAAGTGGATAAGGCATACATGAAAAAGAAGAAGAGTTACGAAAGTCTAATGACTGGCATTATTGACAGACAGCGATTTACTTGAAACCCTCCAACCTTTGTATCAGTAGAAAAAAAAAGAATGAAAACACACACACACACACACACACACACACACACACACACACACACACACACACACACACACACCCACACACACCCACACACACCCACACACACACACACACACACACACACACACACACACACACGCACACAGACAGACCTCCCTGCCTCTACATCACTAGAAAGAAAAAACCTCACCCACTATTCTAGTCTTGATATAGCAACAAATCTCTTCCTCACAGCAATCTTGATATGGCAGCAAATCACTCTCACAGCTACTCTGAGAGCTCTCTCATCAGCAATGTCAGTACTTGGCAAAATAAAAAGACAGTGATTCTCTCATTTGTCTGTAGGAAGTCTCTTCAAAGTCTCTCATTGGCTCAAATGCATTTTAGCCACTGAAAGAAAGAGGTGCAGTAGCACACAGGGCAGCCTAGTCGATTGTGCTGTCATGCACAGAATAGTGGAATGGGTATTTTGGAATCTTTGTCATGCAGAGTTGTGAGGTGGGTAATTGGGTCTTTTGCCCTGTTTTTGTCCAGTCCAGGCTCCCCAGCCAACACTAGACTTTAGGCAGTTGCCTTCCCTGTTCAGGATCTAGCCCTAAAGACTGCTGTATATGCTAAAGATATTAAAGTAAAGCAAGAAAGTATTTTTTCCAAGTTGTAAGGTATCCAGACATTACACTGTAAGAAGCTAAGAAAGGCTATATGGAAGTAAGATAAACATTAATAAAATGTAGTGATCTTGGTCTGTTTGGCAGAGGGATGTAAAAGGGTATTGATGATTATATTTAGAATGAAGATATAATTTCCTACTTTTATAAAGGTGCATATGTAGATTAATGTCCATGGTTTAAGTAATGGACAGCAAATAGAATTGAAAAATTAGATAAAACTGAAGAAAGGCATGGTAGTTCTATTTTGTATTTGCAAACTCAATATTTATTTTAGGGACAATAAGTCTACAGGTGCAAACAATCATGAAAGGACTGAACAGTGTGTTCTGTGTGAGATTTATGAAGATTCTTTCTTTCAGCATCTGCAATGTCAATAGCTATTTATTTTTATTTGTTTGTTTTCATTACCAACTTTCAGATGAGACATCTTCATGAACAAACAGTTAACTATGTGAGGTCTTAACATTGTCTGTTGAATGAATAGTGCAAGACACATTGTAATTAACATTTCAAAGTACACTGGCAAAACAGTTCAGTGAAAAATAAATGCAGTTCAAAACTGTGGGAAGTAAGTTATACAAGTGGTTGCCTACCTAGCAGCCCTAGTACTGTAATACATTTAGTAGTGCAAAGTTTATTTATGTAAAAGTAGACAGTGCACTTTTTCATAAGGCTGAACGTTAATGTTTACTGAAAAGCATGTACACAGTTTTTCACATCTAGGAAGAGGAATACAGATCAGAAAAGAATAGTTAGCAACTAGTTTTAGTGGGAGCATACACTGCAGCATGTACTTAAACATGGGTAACCTAATTTTAAATTAAGCAATACCAACAAATGCAACCATCAGTTTGGGGAAACTGCTTCTGTCTGAAGAAGTAAATATTATTTGCCGAACATGGGTGTGTGCCCTAAGTTAAAAGGGATGGAGGTCTGAAAATGTATTTAGTTTTTTTGAGTGTTTTCATAGAAGCAACAATTCTTAAAATGTGGGGAAAAGAAGAACTGTATAAGAGATCAGCCTGCCAAACATTAATGTGTGCATGTAAGCTAAAAGTTGAAAATATACCTGCAAAGGAGCTGTAACATATAATAGGTGGAGTAATGGCTTTTTGTCATAATGGCTTCTCTGTCCATGTTATCATGGAATGTAAATGTCCTTACACATATAGAGAAAAAACAAAGACTAGTGACTTATATTAAGAAGTGTGCGGCACAAATAGCAATGTTCCAGGAGACACATTGGCTAAACATGAGCATGTGAATTTGACAAAGAAATGATTTCAAGGTGGGACATTCAGCAGAATTTCAGGGACAAAGAAAAAGGAAGTAATACTATTTGATAGAGGGGCACCAATTAGTCAGAAAAGGCAATGATGGTGGAATTATGGTTAGTAAGGGGTTAATGGCAGAGGAAGAGGATTACGTTGGTTTGCCTTTATATTCTGCTTTAAAATGATGTTATGGAGCCTAAGAGAATTTTTGGGAGAAGTAATACATTTTCAGCAATGAATATTATTTATGGGTCGGGAAAGGAACTTAATTTGCAGTAGTGAGGAAGTATCAGGGTGGACATTGAAGGGAAAATACAGCAAAAAAAGGTAGATTTTTGAATGAGTTTGTGTAAATGGTTTGGAAGATGTGAATTTAATCACAGGAATGAGATACAATTTACATATTATTCTCCAAGGTACAATAATTTTACCATCCTGGATTAAAAATTATATTTCACATGAACATGTGTATTTAAATGAAAGCTTTGAAATACATTGAATAACAATTTCAGCTCATACATGAATAAAAATGAAGATAAAGATGCAGGCTAATGAAATAAAAATGAGACACTGACATTTTCCTATGTATCTATTAGAGAGGAATTTAAGGAATGGGTAGTGGAAACAGTTCAAGAGTTATATTGAAATTTCTTCAGAAGTGATAACTAGTAAGTGAGAAAACATGAAAACAGAGTTTAAAAACATGGTTCAAATAAGGAATAGAGATAATGATAAGAGGTAATATGATTTATTTATAAGGGCTGACAAAGGTTAAAGTATTACGGAATAAGGTAAATCTCATAGAATAAGAGGAGGAGCAAGTGCACACTGATAAACAGAAAATAAGGAAACATTTGGGTAATAGTGATAAATTTATAAAGGTTGCTGTTACGCAACTATTCTTGAATAATTCCAGAGCACAAAAACTTATAATGGAATGACTTAGGCAATAAAAAGTAGAACTTAGACAGCCTATAACAAGAAAAGTAATCAGAGATCCTATAGAGGTATTAGAGATATTTTGAAAATTCTCTGAATATTGGTATAAAGCAGAAGAATGTGGAAACCAACAAAGGCACAAATTGAAAACCTAATTATGCCAAGATTAAGGGCAGATGAGACTCAACAATTAATAGTTAAGATAGGAAGGGGATATATAAAATTGGTGATACAATTATCAGGAATGTATCGAGGAACATGGTGTCCCTATAGAAGCTTTGAAGTTGGGAAAAAAGATGAAAACCCTGAAAATTCTATTTAACAATCTTTTATTGGAGGCAATAATGATTAATCACAAGGGTAGCAGAGTGTAAGAAAACAGCATTGATGTTGGTGGGTACTGATGCAGAGAAGGCATTTAGTAGATTCAGCTTGGAATTTTATGAATATTGCAATGATTGAACTTGCATTTCCTAATAGAATAATAGGATGTATGAAAGGATGGAGACAAGAATTAAAACAGGAGGTTTCCTCTCCAGCAAGCTTGTGCTTGAATAGTGGAGACAGATAGGGTGTCCACTTTCCCTTTTATTTGCTCTGTATTTAGAGCCATTGGCAAAGAAAATAAGGGAGTCATAAATTGAAGGCTACAACTGGTATGGTAATCAAGAAAAGTTAGCTTTGTTTAAAGATCATATTTTAAAAGGCTTTGCCAGTATGCGCTTACACAGTAATTGGTTCAGCAAAACCTGTATTTATAGGGGTATGATATTTAAGTACATGGATTAAAATGATTTTATTATGGAATTTAAGGATATGTGGAAAGAGACTAAAACATAACAGAAAGATCAAGAAGATGGAAGCTGTTAATTATGGATATGCATAGTAAGATTCAAGCAGTAAAAATGTTTCTAACACCTTTAGTTTTATATACAAGTGAGGCATATTTTTATCAACCAGAAAAGTTGTGTGCCATAATTAATAAAAAGTTGAAATAATTTATTTGGGAGTGGAAAGAGAGCAAGGGTTAAGTGGGATTTCACTCTTGGACTAATTTTTCCACTACTGACACTGTAGTGTAGCATAATGTGGTTGCTGCCCTCCAATGTGTACTATCCTTCAAATAAGACACTAAACTGACGTCCCATCTGCCAGAGATAGCGGTTGCTCAAGTGGATATAAAACATCTTACAGTACTTAGTGAAAAAAAGAATAGGGGAAGTTCCCCGGTGCCCTGGATAGATTTCCCCTAATCAGTATGAATACCACCATAGGTCTCCCCATAGAAGTGGTCACTGGCTTAGTTGAACTTTCCCGGTAAAAAATAGCAGAAAATAAAGCATAACTTGATTCTCCTCATAGAACAAGGTGGCTTAGAATTACTTGATTTGACAGGATATTTTAGTGCTATTTAATTAGGGCTTATATACATAACACAAGCAGAAGGTTATAAATCAAAGTGGAAAGTGATGATGATGAAATGGGGAGGAGTTCGAGAAGTAAGAGTTTGCATGTAGGTCCTTTTAAGGAGAATAACAACAACCATGCAGAATATTGTATTTATAAAGTAGCAGAAAACATACTAGGAAGTTAGTCAATACAGGAATGGAGAATGGAGATTTTACCAATAGGAATGACTTGAAGTAGGGGTATAGAAAAATAGGAAAGAAGGGGTGTAAAATTTGGGATTTTTGCTTGGAAGTGTTTATATGGGTATTTTTATACCTCAAGCAGCCTTTAGAGAATTTTTCCTCAGGTAGATAGCAAATGTTGGAGGTATGATGGTACAGAGAGCATTAATTGGGAATGTGTTTTGGGGAATGTAATGAGCTGGCAGGTTTTAAAAATTTCCTACAGAGTACTTTGTCAGGAACCTAAGGAAATTATTCTTTTGAACTGAGATATAGGATCTGAATTCTCAGACACGACAAGGCCTTACTAGGTTTAATGCTGTTATTTGCCAAAAAAGCAGTTATCAGAAAATGGATATCAAAATTTAAACTAGCTGTAACTGAAGCACTAAATGTTGTAAAGGAGATAAAATAACTGGAGATGAGATGTTTGGAAAAAGGAAGTAGATAAAAGAACTGGAGAAGAGATATTTGCAAAAAAGGAAGAAGCAAACTGCATATAATGCTATTTATCAGTACTTTACATGCAGAATAATGTTCAGGTTGAGGAGTGAAGTTTAAGGGAAAGCAGTAAATGAGCAGTTTATGTAATGTTTAGTGAATGATAAATGTTAAAAAGAAAACATATGTATAATGCATTAAAATGAAATATATTTTTATCTTGTTATTGTATTTGTATCTATTTTTCTATTTACAACTTAAGAATTTAATAAATGTGTTTAAATCAGGACCCTTACACATCCTAAACAATTTAAGGCAGCCACCAAAGAGCAGCTTTGTAATAATCCTGTAACATTGCTGTTTAATGCTAATTTATAATGAAAATTGTATAATATGTTGGAGCTTTTCTCCCCAGGCCTCCACTGAAAAAGGGTTTTTCAGCTCAGTCGGACAATCCTGGTCAACAAATGTAAAATAAATAAATAAAAAAAATAAATCATTTTTGAGAAACCTCAACCTCATGAGGGGACACTGTACATGGGCAATGTTCTTCATTTAGGTCACTATTGCATTAGTCTTGACTACTGGGACTTCTTGGTGCTGAGTCTCTGAATGTCCAGTCCAGTTTCAAGAGCTCAGAACCCTTTCCCCACCAAGCACAGTGAATTTAAAATGGGCATCTGTCTATACCATGTTAGAGCTTTCTTGCATGTCATTGTGCATCCCTTGCACAGCTAGGGTCTGTGCGGTTCAGCCTGCTATGGAGCTCAGGGCAAGATAAGTACAACTCTGGGAACTTTTTTTCATTTTTGTGAGGTATGTGTGATTAAAATGTTTGTGTAATCTATATATGTTCTTCATTAGATCACTGTCGCATTATTCCTGATTTATGTGATGTATCCTGTCAAGAATACCATACATTCTTCTGGGTAATATTAACCTCTGTATAGGTAACCATATACTGCTCAATGAGTGGTATCGTACTCTTATTTCTGAACTCACTTAAACTGCAACTCACTAAAATCTAATTTACTTTTCTTCTACATATTATGTTGATGCTGCCACTGGTAAACTGTATTTCTCATCACTGTGTAAATACTATTGTATGCTTATGTAATTTCCTTGCAAGTTTGTCAACTTCTACAAGGATTGTTTATGTTTTTACTGGAGCTTTTCTCTCTGGGCCTCCACTGAAAAAGGACCCGTGTCCAGTTGGATTTTCCCCATAAACAAATGTAAAATAAATAAATAAATAAATTCTGTAACTCTACATAAGCTTAAGCATACATCTGCCCTATGCATGAGACAATGTTCTGGTGCTTAAGAGACAAACAAGCACGAAAACTCTCAGTACTTTCTAGCTGCCATTCTATGGATGAAGACCTTGTCAGCTTGGCAGTATGTGTTGCTATATGGTCTTCTCCAGCTGCAGTCAGTTTTGACTGCTACAGTACCCCATTGTGAACCCTTCCTCTTTAATACTGAATTGTTTTTAGAGAAACTTATTTTCATGTCAAGAAAAAGGGGAAATGTGACTGTGCCCATTCAATACTCAAAAAAGTCAAACACAACCCTCCCACCCGGTTACTGTAGTGTTCTTAAACACCACTGTCTTTCTAGTTGCCTGCCCCTTATGTTACTTTGACCATATATCTCATTTCCTTTCTGCATTTACTGGCTTGTGTGTGAGCACAAAATTATCATTTTGTGAAATCACTCCCCTTCAACTACTTAAATTTATTGGCCATCCTACTATATTCCATAGTACCAAAATACAAAAGTGACCACCCCCTTTCAATCTATCTTGCTGTTTTAAAAATAGTGACTCTCCACTAAAACTTAACTTTTTAGACAGGTAAAACTTAAGTTACCTACTTAAACATCTAACTCCTCTAGTGCACACTGCAGTGTTTAGGATAAAACTTTTTTTTCATCTTACCTTTAAGCATCCCTGTGACTAGCACTTGCTTTAAAACCTGCTGGAAAGCAATAGGAAGTCTTAAACTGATACAAGCACTCAACTCTCCTTGTTAATAAGGAGAAATTAATCGTAGGCACTAAACAGCCTATAATTGCAAAGTACCTTGCTAAGGTAAGGGAAAACAGCTCTTGTACTTTACAAAAAAAAAAAGCACCAAACCAGGCATGTCCAAGGGTCAGCTTCCGGTGATTTCTCCTGTCCACCTGGTGAATCTGGGCATACTGGGGCAGTGCAGCAATTGCCTCATGTACATAGACAACCTTCTCCTCCTACCACCCAACACTACAACGTACGAAAGATGCACTTACAAAGCCAAACTGGAAGCAAACTTACTCCACCCAAGATTGTGCTAGACAGTCAAGAGTAGAAGGTTAATACCTGCACTACACCTCAAGCAACACATAGCCCTTCTAAACCCACACCACCAACACCCACACATAGCAACACTAAACCCACATATGTGGAGGCCCTTAACATTAACCTGCCCAAGCAACAAGGACCTCCGAAGCTGAAACGCAAACAAACAACAGTCATAACCAAAGTGTCACATAGCTCACAATACCAGTGTGCCACCCAACAACAGCCCCTAAGGCAAGACAACGTACCTAACACTTTAGTCATAGGTGACTCTATAGTCAGACACACTGATGTCCCACTCACCAGGCTGAACAAGGAGAAAATTACAGTCAGCTGCCTGTTGGGTGCCAGGATCTGCCACATAATGCATGCACTCAAGTCACTCCACAACATGTACAAATATGACTTTATCATTGTTCATGTTGGAGTGAATGACTTGAGATGTACCTCCCTGGACTACATGAAAAGAGACATGGAAGAGCTCTCGGATCATGTGGCCCAGGCAGGTATGACCCTAGCCCTGAGTAGCATCCTGCCTTCGCCCAGAATGATACCACAGTATAAGGACAAAATGATTGACTTCAACAATTGGCTAAGCTTCTCGTGTCATTCAAAACTGGATCCAGTATCTGTCTGCCTGGGATGACATGATCGACAGACCATGATGCTTTGCCAGAGATGGTCAGCACCTGTCGCTCCTGGGATTCAGGTTACTGGCTAAGGCTCTTGCCACCCCTATAGTGCCTTTTTTAGGCAAAGTTCAAAGGACAAAACCACCACCGTAACAGGTACAAGCATGCAAACTCCGAAGGTAATGCTACTCAATGCTAGAAGTCTAAACCTCAAAATGCACTCTCTCTAGGCACTCCTAAAAATGGAGAACATTGATATCTGTGCAGTAACTGAGACCTGGTTCAAGGCTCCAGAGAGCACCCCTGCAATACCAGGCTACAACTCTGACCAGACTTTTCGGCCACCAAACCAGGACCGAAACACTAAACGTGGAGGAGTGTCCATATTCACACCTCCAGGCTAGTTGCCCAACAGAATGCATCTGAAATTCTCCAGGTGCAACTAACACTAGGTAAGACTGCAGTTCAAACTGTAGCTTGCTACAGATCCCCCACCATACCCTAAGATTCTCACTACACCTTTCTAAACATGACTAAAAAGAAAGCCAGCACCTTGGGAGCGTGAAGATTTAGTAAGAGAAATAGACCGGTTTCAGCTTGTTGCTTTCATCAGTTGTACATAACATGAAGTAGTATTACAACTGCAATGTATACTCAGTGTCATTAAAGACAAATGACGTCATTTCCTGTCTAAGGAATATCTGGTCTGATACTAAATAATGAAAATAAAATATAATCAATGTAGAAAGACAATGCAAATAACAATAAATGTTCTTTTTTCTTTTTTTCTTGGAACAAACAAAAGAAGTATTAATGAATTCATAAATAGTATCAAGTCCCACGAAGAGAAAGGAAATCATACCAAAACCCTACAGTTTGTCATTTAATCCTGGTGGGAATAACCCCCCTAATTTCATAATCCATTTCCTTTTCTTCATGTTTATTATACCATGACCCCCCCCCCCATTAATATTCCAAAACGTGCACGCTGATTGGCCAGTGTGCACGTTGTAAATCGACTTATACTAATGGAAAAAGGTCCGGTCGCCCGGACTTTTTCCATTAGTATAAGTCTTTTTTTAAAACACTGTCTCGCTATGTTAAAAGAGTTTAACATAGTGACACAGGTATAAAAAAAACAACGGAGATCTCCATTGCTTATTTTAAAGCTGTCTCGCTATGTTAAACCCATTTAACATAGCGAGACAGGTTTAAAAAAAAAAGCAATGGAGAAAGCAAGATCTCCGTTGCTTTTTACTGTTTCGCTATGTTAAATGGGTTTAACATAGCGAGACAGCTTTAAAATAAGCAACAGACATCTCCGTTGCTTATTTTAAAGCTGTCTCGCTATGTTAAACCCATTTAACATAGCGAAACAGTAAAAAAGCAACGGAGATCTTGCTTTCTCCGTTGCTTTTGGCCACAGCTCTGATGTACTGCGTAGGCATGCACAGTACATCAGAACTGCCGCGGATGCCAGACAGCTGTGGAAAGGCAGCAAAGAGGCATTATACAATGCCATTATTTAAGAAAAGTAATTGTTTCGTTTCTTAAATAATGTCATAGTATAATAGCAATAACCCACGCCTGGGTGTGGGTAATGCGGGATTTACCCACGGTTGTCTTTGTTTGGTCCCTCTGGCTTCGCCCTCGGGACCAAACCACGCCAACCGTGGGTAAATCCCGCATTACCCACACCCAGGCATGGGTTATTGCTATAATATACCATGCCACCCTGTTTTGAAAAATCTGTTGCCCGATATTTTATCTATGACTGTAAAAGTAAATTTGGCCATATGATGAACCAGTGAATGTCTATATAAAGCATTGGTGACCCTTGCATTCCTAATGTCTACTAAATGTTCTGACATTCGACATCTAAATTGTCTAGAAGTTTGCCCCACATAAAAGGCTTGACAAGTGCAGATGGCCAAATATATAATCCAATCCGTTCCACAATTGGCGTAAAAATTCATGTCATACAACTGCCCAGTACTTTTACTAGTGAAGGATTTGGTTTTAAAGACATATTTACAGAAGGTGCAGTGTCCGCAAGGATAAGAACCAACCAGTATCTCCCCTGTTAATGTAGTTTGATGTTAAATGATATCCTGATGCATAATTTTCTTGTAGTGAGAGAAATGGGACCCTTAGGTTTTGCTCTGCCTGAAGGAATATGAGCATTTGTCCCCCAAAAGGTCACACAATTATTCATTGGCCTTCAGAATATTCCAATGTTTGTCAATAACATCAGTAAGAAAGGCTGTGTTTCTGCCAAATGTAGTGACCATTCTCAAGGTATCCTTATTCTCCTTCCTGGGTGCATGTTTGTATTCTAATAAGGTACCCCTGGATTGGTTGTTGGCCAGATGCATGGCCGAGTTCACATTCTGTGTACCATATCTCCTAGATACAAATCTGTTGGCTAAATCCTGATGGGATTGAGTCAAATCCTGCTGTGAAGAACAGATTCTCTTCAAACACAAAAACTGAGATTTCGGAATATTATTAATAGTGTGTTTGGGATGGAGACTGGAGGCGTGCAACAGGCTGTTATATTGTGGATATTTTCGATAAACAGTAGTGTATAATGTGTTATCTGGTTGTCGCTGTAAATTAACATCCAAAAAGTGAATCTCATTTTTATGAAAACTCACTGTAAACTCAGCCCCCCATTTATTTTCACTGATGTACTCAATGAATTCCTCCAAATAATCACTGCCTCCTTTCCATACAAGCCAACAGTCATCCAAAAAATGTCTCCATATATCAATCTCTGGCAAATAGAGGTTATGTGACTCATTGTATATGATGTGTTCCTCAACATATCCCATATATAAATCAGCATGTATAGGGGCAAAATATGTCCCCATTGCTGTGCCTTGTATTTGCCAGTAACACTCATGTTTGAAATAGAAGACGTTTTTGGTAAGGACATGCTCGGCCATGCAAACGAGCAATGTGTTGAAACCTGGACTGTAGATATTGGCATTATTTAGCCAAAATTCTAATGCTGTTAATCCTGCCCAATGTGGAATGCTGGTGTAAAGTGATTTAACATCCAGGGTGCACATCAACCAGTGGGGTTCTAATTCCGACTCAGATACAATTTGTAGAAATTCAGTTGTGTCCTTCAACCTGGCTCTAACATGTGACAATAGTGGTTGCAAATGTTCCATCAAAAATGCTGATAATGGCTCCGTAAGGGAGCCTATGTCCAAAACAATAGGTTTACCTGGTGGCGTACTCAAAGATTTGTGAATTTTAGGCAATAGATAAAGATATTGTTTGCCCGGATCTTTTACCACTATTTGTCTAGTTTTATCACTGATAATTCCCCGATCCACTGCTTTCTGCAGAAAATTGTCAATTTCTTTTTTGAAATTTAGAGTGGGGTCGGTGGGCATGTTCATGTAATGCTGAGGGTTAGACAATTGTCTACTTCCCTTAGCCCAGTAATAACTGGTGTCCATGGCGACCACCGCCCCACTCTTGCCCACTGGTAGGATGGAAATATCAGTGTTGGCCCTAAGATCTATAAGAGCTTTTTGTTCTGCCATTGTTAGATTATGTCTGAGAATATGTGAAGAGCTTAAATGGTAATGCAAATCTTTGATAACTGCCTGTTGAAAAATGGCCACATGTTTGTCCATGGATGGACTAAAATTGGATTTATAGAATCTAAATTCAGTTGATCTTTGAGAATGGTCCTGTTGGGCGAAGTACAATTTTAGATTAAGCTTTCTACAAAATGACAGTATATCAGAGACAAAAATGCTTTCATCCACAAAAAAACCTGGGATAAAACCAAGACCTTTATTCAGCAGTGATGCCTCTTCAGATGATAAAACATATTTGGAAATATTAAGCACATTTGAACACTCTACATTTATTTCACTATTGATTGAAAAGGATCCTCTATGGTTTTTACCCCTGTGCTTACATCCCCCCTGTTCCTCCTACCCCTAAAGAATATTCTGAACTCCGACCCCTCTTGAAATCAGGGGAATCACTGATATATGTGGATTCAGTGTCAGTAGTGGAGGATTCCTCCCCCGAAGTTGTGGTATGTGATCTGCCTTTTTTCAATATGGATCTGGGACTCTTTTTCATATCTGACTGGTGTTTTTTGATCCATCAGCAAACCTAACACTTCTCTGTGACTCAAACAGCCTACCCCTCTCATAATCTTCCATATCTCTGGAAAACTTATGTAACTTTTTATCTTTCAAATGATTTTCAAAGGTAATCAATTCCTTTGAGAGTCTGCTAAGATTATCCTTAAAATTTGTTTGTTCTTCCTATTTTTTCAACTCTTCACATATTTTTTGCACATCACATATGTTGACCTCAATTGTTCTTTCATAATAAGATGCTAAAATATTAACAAAAGACATGAACGCCTGCGACTGTGCCATGTTCCAATCCCTTAGTAATATATCATCCGGCTTGCTAACTAATGGCTGTAATTTAATCCTTAAACCCCTCAGGGTAATATTTTGATATACTTTAAAAAGCTTCATGTGCCAAATGCTAGTGCGTAAAGTTTTAACCTTCTTGTCAAGCTGAGTGAAGAGCAAATTACAACCGTCAACTGGATCAATCTGGCTGTTCTCCTTTGTGCCCTCATCAATAGGTTTAATTCCAAATACATGGATGTCATCCTTATCTGCACAAAGGCCCTGAAGTAGTTTGTTGAGATCCATGACCATAAGTTGTTAATTTGCTTCAATCACCCTAAAGTTGCTGATAGTCAACTGTGATGTGATACCACCAAAATAGAGCCTATCGGACGTCTCTTAAGCAGACTGTCAAGTATACTATAAGAATAATCCTGCTATACTTGGACCTAGCTTACTTGTACCAAATATATTATACTGAATCCATTTGAGTCACCAACAAATATAAATGTTTGCTGAATAGATCAAAAAACAGGAAAGAAGTAAAAAAAAAAAACCCTTCCTTAAATGACCAAAAATAAATATAGTAAATACACACAGTATATGCAAATCATCAGTTCTGACCCCAAAAAAATATTTTGTGTTGTGAGATCCACTTGTAGGTATAGTCGTAAATGCCAACAACTAAAAGGGATAAACATGCACATGTTCCCAGACAGATCTGTATGATTACTACTGGCTGATCAATCCAAGAGATGGAAAAGCCTTCTAACAAAATTAGAGGACCCAGTTCTCTATTGTCAGTTAGGTAATAACCAATTTTTGTGATACTCTTTCCCAACACAAGATTGTTGCCCAAGAAATAAATAATCCCCCAATATCAGCTTGTGATAAAGTATTCAGAAGTCTGACCCTATACCTTGTTAACTCCAATATAATGTAGACTACTCACAATCTCATTAATAGTAATGTCCAAACTAGCTAGCTGGGTAGATAGATGCTATGTGAAAACAAATAGTGGTTTGATAATGGTTTCCTAAAAAGCTTCACCTTGTCATATATAAGTCAAAAATTGTTAGATAAATCACCATATTCTAGTTTCCCTAAACAGTACAATCTGTGTTCAAAAAAACGGATGTTAGAATGTTAAGGCCAACTGAATATTAACACTAGGACCCTGCAAAAGCAGTATAGAGAATCATTCTCAACATAAAGATAATATACATGAAAAAAATGTGAAAAAAACATGTAAAGATAATAATACACGGAATCCCTATATGAAAAACAGTAAATACCTATGTTAAATGTGAACCACTATATACAAAATAACCCCTTGTCAATAAGCCCGTAGAAACTGACTTTCACCAGCTGGGCAACACAATATAAAAATGAAAAAATAGTCCAAAATGTTCCATCCTTCATCCGTATATAACAATCCGACCAAAAGAGAATGCTTTCTCTAACAATTTACAGTCTTGTTGATGTAAATACTGTAAAAAAGGGAAATTAGGCCCTGATCCTCTCTGCCTGAGTGTGGGCTGAATGCTCGTTTTCTCCTTAGTTACAGAAGCACCATCTATCTAAATGATACATATATAACTGGATCAAAAAAATGTGTGTACACAAAAATGCAAACCATTTTTGAACATTACCAAAGTGATTAAAGTTCCGTACCAAAATGTGCAACCAACGTATCTGCGAACAAGTGCCAAATAAGCCATTTTGGTTCTTAAAGTCGGCCCTGATTAATTGGAAACCAAATGCAAGTTAAATATCCATTCTCCCTGTTACCACATAATCCTTCCTTGGTGCAAACCATGTAGATTACAGTCTGTCCAGGTGTCGTATGTAAGCACAAATCGAACACATGTACTGTCAATTCCTGAACATTTGTCCAAATGAAAATAATCCCTGATCACACAAACGCTAGCGAATCCACAAAATGATACCATTTCCAACACGGCCCTTGTAATAATTACGAAAACACAGCCAAGTGTCAGCCAAAGGGAAAGTGTGTCGCTTTAAGCAGAAAAATGGCCATGATGGAAAAATAGGCCAAAAACCATGCCCAAAGCCCCACAAAAATAGGACTAACTAAAATTAGTCCAAAACACCGACCAAAAAATGTAGTCCATGAATCACCCTCTATAAGGAAGGCAAATGCTATGTATGAAGCATTCCAAACTGAATATAAATGGACAGAAACTTAGCTTACTGAAGATGCAATTACCATGCTTGATGCTTTGATGCTGTAGAACACTGATCTTGCCAAAATAGGTAGATCGTCACCCTTCCACTGCTGCACAATGGTGAAATAAATCCTGTTGGTGATTCAAAAAGAAAAGGCAACAGATGCCATTATAGTTTCGACTATCCATGGTTTGACCAAACCAGAAGATATTAAAGACAAGGTGCACATATAAATAAATGAAATGATGAAAGGAAAAAATTCCAAACAACAGTGTGAGGAAACCTCCTCTACTGACACTGAATGCTACAAAATGGCTCCTGCTTCAACACTCCTCACACCAACAGCCAGCTGAGTACACATAGTTACAAAGAGGCAGGCTAGCAAGTACGGTAGATGCACAGGCCAAGCAAACTATAACAATAAGCTTTCTAAACATACTGGAAAATATTAAGATACAACCAAACAACTTAATACTGGGTGATTTCAACTACCCTGCCATTAACTGGGAAAACTACTCGTGTACCAACACCTTTGCCCAACGGTTCTTGGAATTCATCAATTCCAATGCCCTGGATCAACTAATCCTTAGTCCCACCAGGGGCTCCACAGTCCTAGACCTGGTCATTACCAACATGGAAAATCAATGTTCCTCACTTATGGTCACCCCCTCATTGGTCAGGTCTGACCATAAGCTAATCACCCTTGACATCCACATCCCACCCCCACCCCCCAGTAAGGAAACCTCCATAAAAACTTCTCCAAAGCCAACTTCATGCTACTCAAGTCAGAAATGACAAATTTCATGACACCCATACAGACGAGGACTGAAAGTTTGACTGCTGAATCCTACACTAAGGCACTGTACGAACACATCCACTCATGCATGAATTGTGCCATCCCCAATAGAACCAAGATGCACTCCTCCAAAAAAAGGAAGCCAATCTGGTGGTCCCTTGCCATAAACAAACTTTACAACAAAAGGAAGAAACTGCTGCAGAAAAGAGGAAAATGCCAGGATGCAAAAAACTCCCTTACCAGCCTCAGTAAGAAGCTGAGATCCCTCATAAAATCCTCCAAAGCTAGTTACAAAAATAAAATTGCCAAAGATTCCAAAGACAACCACAAGGCATTCTATAGCTATGTCAAGAATCTAAATGGCAATGCTTAGATCTGCTCTGAGCTACAACAGAATGGCATTGAATATACTGATCCCAAGGATATTGCCAATATCCTGGCAGATCGATTCAGTGCAAACTTCACCCCCCTCTCACCCCTTAAAGGGCCCATCTCAATATCAAAAGATTGCCAAATTCTGGTAATAATGGCCACATAGGTAAAAACCACACTCTCCAAAGCTAAGAATACAGCATCCATGGGACCAGAAAACATCCCAGGCTGTGTACTACATGAACTACAAAATGAACTGGCACCTTACCTAAGTGTCATGTTTAATCATAGCTTCACCTCAGGCTTCATGCCCACTGAGTGGTGCACAGCTACAGTCATCCCACTCCACAAGGGGAGCTCCACCTTAGATCCTGGGAACTACCGCTCAATCAGTCTGATGAGCCTGATCTGCAAAGTCATGGAATGTATTATCACGGAACTTATAAACAAAGACACTGGCAACCTTCAAACACTGGACCCCATGCAGTTTGGGTTTGTGAAGGGTCAATCTTGTCTTCTGAACCTGATTGACTTCTTTGAATCAGTCTCCAGAGCCGTGGACAAGGGTAAGGTGGTACACACAGCCTATCTGGACCTCGCCAAGGCCTTCATCACCATCCCCCACTCTGGAATCATAGATATGCTGGGCATTAATCCCTACGTCACTCGATGGGTTGCCAACTGGCTTACTGGCAGAACCCACACTGTAAAAGTAGCCAACTCCAAATCCAGCTCCAGACAAGTGACAAGTGGGGTACCTCAGGGTTCAGTCCTGGGACTGCTCTTGTTTGGCATCTACTTCTCTGAAGTACAGGCCAACACTAAGGGACTCTGGCTAACAAAGTTCACAGATGACTACAAACTGGGAGCCATTATTGAATCCCCAAATGATGTGGATATTCTACAAAAATACAGAAGCAGATGCTTGGTGCCAGAGCTATGGGCTCAACCTCAATGCCAAGAAATGTATAGTTATCCCCTTCGGGAAAAAACATGTACTTGTGAATTACCACATAGGTGGCAGTACACTAAACACCGAAAGTGTGATATGAGACTTAGGGACACAGGTGGATAGTGGTCTCACCTTCGATAACCACATCACCACAACAGTCAGGAAATCCTTCTTTGTGGCACACGTCATCACTAAGGGCTTTTCATCCAGAAAAAAGGAGGCCATTGTCCCACTGTACTCATCCCTCATTAGACCCATTATAGAATACAACGCCCTGTTTGGTATGTACCTCTCAAGACATCTGCAACAACTGGAAAGGCCACAGAAATACCTCACTAAAAGAATAACAGGCCTAAAGCAGATCCCCTATGCTGATCATCTAAAAAACTCTACCTATACTCTGTCACATATTGTCTACTCAGAGGCAATCTCTGCTTAACATGCAAGGCCATGTCAAACCCAGAGCTGTTGGACATGCTACACTTAAGGAAATCCCAATCCCTCAGAGACACATGCTCCAGGGATCTAAACCTTGTCATCACAATGAACAAAACATGCTGGAGGGATAGGTTCTTGACCCAGAGACTCCCCAGACTCTGGAATAGACTGCCCATACATGTCAAGCAGAGTGCCTCTTTGGCCCTCTTCAAAAGAAACCTTGATAATTGGATGGGAGATAGGAAATTCAATCCGGGGATCACATAGGTCACCCTGATAGACAGGGTTCCAGGGAAGTAAATACTGTGGGAAGAAATAGCCAGGGAATTGTTATGGCTAGGCCAATAGCCTAGTACTAACCTATGAACCTATGAATAATATCGTTTTTGCTTAGGTCCTGAACATGATTATAAATACTGTTCCATTTGTAAGTGCTTTGTTCCCAAACTTATTAGAAGCTGTCTCAACCCTCTTAAATTGCACATGAAGAATAAGCAATGTTCATCATTAGATCACAGTTGCAGTAGCATGTAAATATCCCACCAAGGATCAAACATCTGGCCAGGCTACGAAAGCTTTGAGACACTTTCCGCATATAACATACATCTGATGAAGGTTAGTTGCATTATGGTATAAAAGCATATATGCAAAAATTCAGAACTTTCTTAGGGTTAAAGATTTCAGACACTGTCTTCTCTGTGTCTTCAGTGTTTCCGCAAATGGCTTGTTCAAAATTCTGGGCAAATAAGTACCACTTTGAGGACTTTTCCTCCATTTTTTTATAAAAATTGGGTATACTTGTTTCTGCATTTAAGAGAAAAAGGATTTGTCTGTGTGGAGGACAAATTTCTTATAAATATCCCTACACAGCTTGTTTGTTTTGTTTTTTTAATTTCTCCAAGTCTTTTGGGTTTCTAATACCATGATGGGAATGGACCGTATTCCTAAGTCAAAGTACGATTAAAGTTCATGAAATTAGTATTGTTTCAATCTTTGATGACAGCTAGTAGTGCTCTTTGCAGCACCCGCAATGTGCCCAGTAATGACTCCTTCTGCAATTCGTACTAGGTTACATGGAGTGGTAACATATCCAAATACGATTGTAAATTCTTTTTTATAAGACCCATTGCTCCTACTACTATTGGAACTGTCTGGGTATCTTTCTTCCACATGGCTCTCATTTCTGGCTGCAGATCCTGGTATTTTATGACTTTGTGTCTTTCTGTATGCAAGACACTGTAGTCACTGAGTGTGGCAATTTCAATGATCAATGCTACTTTTGTCTTCTTTTCTCTACCACTATACCTGTTTTTCTAGCATCTATCTTCTGAACTGTTGGCAATGGGTGATCCCATGTGATATAAACTTCATAATTTTCTATGATGCTTTGCGTCTCATGTTTCCAGTGTTTTTCAGCTACTTCGATATCATAATGTTTGCACAGTCTCGACACATTATTATGCCTTTCAGTATACAGTCCTTCTGCCATTAGTGTATCCCAACCAGCAACTAGTTGTGCGACTGTTTCCAATTCAGTTTTATGAAACCTACATTTGTCTGTTTCTCCCACATGTTCAGTGGACTTTGTAAACCAGCGTGTATGTAGCCCACTATCTTGGGCTGTCAATATTAGCCTTTCATTTCTTGGCTTGAATTTACCTCTCCTTAACCATTCCTGCATTCGTTCTTGATCAACATGAGGCTCTTCCAGAAGTTTTCTATACTTGCAACTATATTTATGTTTTTTCCACATTTCTTGCCTTCTCACCTGGTCCTTCACCTTATATTCTTTCTTTTGTTTTTTGGCATATTCAGTTGCTGCCTGTTTTTTATCCACTTCTGGTTTGATTTCCATTCCTGCTTGATGTTGATATGCTTCTGCTAGATTAAGGAGAGACGTAATCTTAGATTTATTCTCCTCATGTTTCAAAACTTTCACTACATTTGGATCTTGTGAGGTCAGTAGATATGTGTGGAGTCCCACGATTGCATATCTATACATGTAATCAATTTTATGGAGGCCCATCCTTTATTCAGAACGGGGAATATATAATCATGGTATACACTGATTTTTATAAATCACTTGATTAGCATGAATCATCCTTCTTGTTTTAGTATCCAATCTATCCAACACTTTTTGGGGCCAGTCAATCACTCCATAACTATAAGTTAGGACAGGAAGAGCAAATTGATTTATAGCTTGGATCTTGTTCCTAGGTGTCAATGCTGTTCTCAGGATTAATTTAAGTCTTCTAATGTATTCCTTACTGAGTTTTATTTGTATTTGTTTGTGTTTTATTGCTGATCCTTCATCAATTCCCAAGTATTTATACACTCCCTCTTGCTTAAGTTCTTTTATGTCACATTCTTGTCCCAAACTGATGTTTTCCTGGTTCTGCAGTTTTCATATTTTAAAGGTTGCTTTTGCACATTTATCAAGACCAAATGACATTCTAATATTACTTGAAAATATTTGACAACCTGCAGCTGTGCTTTCAGTTCCTCATCTGATGAGCTATACAGTTTTAAATCATCGAAAAAGAGAAGATGAGAAGTCATTAGACTTTGTTGTTTTCTAGGAGCCAAATTGTAGCCATGGCCTAAGCTGTTAAGTAAACAGCTTAATGGATTAATGGCAGGGCAGAATAGCAACGGTGACAGAGAGTCACCCTGGAATATCCCCTTTTGAATTTTTATCCCTGGGATAATAGTCTGTCCTTTATCATGGCTTAATTGCAAAGTGGTCTACCATTGTTTCATGGTTACTGTAATGTAGTCAATCAGTGTAGGATGTTTCTTATGTATTTTGAGAACTCTTTTATCCATGAACGTGGGATACTATCAAATGCTTTTTTGTAGTCAATCCATGCCATACTTAGATTCTTCCCCTTTTTACAGTTCTCCACTATAACTTTATTTAACAACAAATGATCCTTTGTTCCATATGACTTTCTTTTATTGTTGTTTTGTTCTACTGCCATAATTGAGTTTTCTTCTAAACAACTATAAACTCCGTCAGTGTCAGTTATTGGTCTATAATTTTAGGGTAGCTTGCATGTTCACTCTTAAGAGCATTGCTTTTCCTGTTGTTAACCAGTGTGGTGTCTGTTCAGGGTGCGCATATAAATAGTTCATACTCATAACTAAATCCTCGTGCAAAGATGTTAATACTTTCAGTCAAAAGTTAGGTACTGCATCTGGGTCTGGGGTTTTCCAATTAGAGGCTTTTCTTAACTTTGTTTCAATCTCTCTGTCTGTTACTTCATCCCATTTCATATTCTATACCTTTAACCCTCTTATTCTTTCTTTTACTCCTTCTATCCATTTAGCATCTTTGTTATGTTCCACAGGATCTTCATAGATACTTCTCCAAAATGTATCTATTTCTTCTTTTTTGGCTGTCTTTCAATTCCTTTTACCTTATTTCCCAATTCTCTATAAATTGTTTTTGGATCATCAATAAATTACTTATTTTGTACTTTTCCTTTATATTTATCTTTGTATCTTCTAAGTCTTTCTGCCTGTGCTGAAATGTTTAGTTTGTTATTTGCGATAGTACATGATAGATCCTGGTCTGTTCTAATACTGTGCATTGATTTTATCACATCTATCTTTCTTAGTATTTTTGTTGATCTGTTCCCTCTTATATAATCTTCTAACAGTGACACTTCTTGTCTTAGTTGCATTACAGTTTTCTCCATTTGATATTTCCATGACGGTATTCACTTTCACCCCTTCTTTTCCTGTGGTAGAACTTTATCGGTTATTAATTTAGCAGCACAGTAATATATTCTGTTTACTTCTGTTATATTGCATGGATTTCTATGGACAGTCCTAATTACAGCGTTCATTTATTTTATCAAACTTCTGACTTTTGGGGTTTTATTAACCTTCTGCAGTCTATTTCTTTCATTGATCTTGATATATCTGTGTTTGTTTGTTTGTGCCTTTTGGCTTTTCCCGGTTAGGGGTCGCCACAGCGGAACTCCGGTCCGCTAATGATTGGTAGTGGATTTTTACGTACCGGGTTACCAGCCCTGATGCACAACCTTCAACGAAGGCACACCCCATTCATGTATGCCTCCACACAGAAGATGCTCTAGCTGAGAATCGAACGGGACAACGTCTTGCTATGAGGCGACAACGCTACCGCAGCACCACCACCGCAGTTATGATCTTGATATATCGGTGTATGGCTATTAAATCAAGCAACTCTTCTCTTAACTCATTTTCTTCTAAACTGAGGGCACATCCCTTATTTTCTGTTTCCTGTGGGCATTCTATAGAAGTTTCTATATCATCTTCCTGTGGTACATTCTCTTCAACTTCGTCCTGTGCCATCCGTTGCTCTATCATATGGGAACTGTGTTTAATATCATTTATATGTTCATAAATCCTTTCCTTTAAAGGACAGACAGTCTTACCAACATAAAAACTGGGGTATTTTTTTCTAAATAGCTAAATACAGTATACCCGCCAGTTTTGCAGGTGCAATGGAAATTCATCTTAATATGAATATTGCTCACAAAAACTTCTGTACTTTCCAAAATAAATGGGCATTGTGAACATGTGCTACTTTTAAAGGTGTCCCATCTCTTCCCACTAGTGGTAACAAAGGGTGTATCATCCTTTTCTAACAAAAATGCAAAACAAAGCAAAAAATGCTCCAGTTATTATGTTGGTAAGACTGTCCGTCCATGTAAGGAAATGAGTTATGAACGTATAAATGATATTTAACACAAGCGAAGTATAAATTCTTTATTTTATCACATTGAATAGTAGCCTGAACATGATTTTCTATTTTTGGCGTTGATGTGGTTCAGCAGAGTACATTGGGGGGGACCATGGTATAATTTACTAGAGCGTAAGGAATTGTATTGGCAATTAAAGTTAAACGCCACAGTTCTCCCTGGTATAAATGGTTTTGTCTCCATAGCTAGTATGCCCAGGTTATTGTCTTATGATGTGTGAATTTATGTATCATACACACATCTTTTTATTGTATTTGTTTTTACATTGAACTCGAGTTTTAGCTTTGCATATAGTAGTAGGTACTTTATTTTAGAGTAATATCTCTTTAAGTGGATGTGTATTTTAGACATGCGTCTTGTTGAGAGGGTTATTTAAATGTGGGTGTGTGAAGTATTTGATGGTTTTGACAACCTGCAGCAGTGCTTTCAGTTCCTCATCTGATGAGCTATACAGTTTTAAATCATCGACAAAGAGAAGATGAGAAGTCATTATACTTTTTTGTTTTCTAGGAGCTAAATTGTAGCCATGGCCTCAGCTGTTAAGCAAACAGCTTAATGGATTAATGGCAAGGCAAAATAGCAACAGTGACAGAGTCACCCTGGAATATACCCTTTTGAATTTTTATCCCTGGGATAATAGTCTGTCCTTTATCATGGCTTAATTGCAAGGTGGTCTGCCATTGTTTCATGGTTACTCTAATGTAGTCAATCAGTGTAGGATGTTTCTTATGTATTTTTAAGCACTCTTTTATCCATGAATGTGGAATACTATCAAATGCTTTTTTGTAGTCAATCCATGCCATACTTAGATTCTTCCCCTTTTTACAGTTCTCCACTATAACTTTATTTAACAACAAATGATCCTTTGTTCCATATGACTTTCTTTTATTGCTGTTTTGTTCTACTGCCATAATTGAGTTTTCTTCTAAATGACTATAAACTCTGTCAGCGTCAGTTATTGGTCTATAACTTTTAGGGTAGCTTGCATGTTCACTCTTAAGAGCATTGCTTTTCCTGTTGTTAACCAGTGTGGTGTCTGTTCAGGGTGTTCATAAATCCTTTCCTTCAAAGGACGGACAGTCTTACCAACATAAAAACTGGGGCATTTCTCCAAATAGCTAAATACACTATACCCCCCAGTTTTGCAGGTGCAATGGAAATTCATCTTAATATGAATATTGCTCACAAAAACTTCTGTACTTTCCAAAATAAATGGGCATTGTGAACATGTGCTACATTTAAAGGTGCCCCATCTCTTCCCACTAGTGGTAACAAAGGGTGCATCATTCTTTTCTAACAAAAATGCAAAAGAAAGCAAAAAATGCTCCAGTTATTATGTTGGTAAGACTTTCCGTCCATGTAAGGAAATGAGTTATGAACATATAAATGATATTTAACACAAGCAAAGTATAAATTCTTTATTTTGTCACATTGAAAAGTATCCTGAACATGATTTTCGATTTTTTGGCATTGATGCGGTTCAGCAGAGTACATTGGGGGGGACCATGGCATGATTTACTAGAGCATAAGGAATTGTATTGACAATTAAAGTTAAATGCCACAGTTCCCCCTGGTATAAATTATTTTGTCTCCATAGCTAGTGTGCTCAGGTTATTGTCTTATTATGTGTGAATTCATGTATCATACACACATCTTTTTATTGTATTTGTTTTTACATTGAACTTGAGTTTTAGCTTTGCATATAGTAGTGGGTACTTTATTATAGAGTAATATCTCTTTAAGTGGGTGTGAACTTTAGACATGCGACTTGTTGAGAGGGTTATTTAAATGTGGGTGTGTGAAGTATTTGATGATTCTGAGGAAGTTTTTGTTATAGCCATACAAAAGCGCTCAATCTGGTTTGAATAAAGAGGACCATGTGTTATCCTTGCTGTTGGTGCTACTCTCTGCAGTTCAAGTTTTGGTTTGCCTTGTTGGTTACTGGATTGTTCTTGGTCAACCATCACATGTTATAATAGTACATTGCAACTAAACCAGACTATCAGATTGAAGCAGCAAGGGAAACTCTCCGATCTGCCACAGACCAGAAGAGCTGCCCATGAGAGCTGGTCTCAACTACCCCTAGTAGGATTAGAGCAAATTTGTTAAGGAAGCATGGGAGTTAGTGATATCACCTGGGGCAGTGGATCTTCAGATTTTATACACCATCGTCTGAGAATAACAGGATTAATAAGCACAATATGCAAGATATACTGTGCAAATGGGGGGGAGAGTCTTATAGTGGTTGCAAGTAGTGAATAACAGTTCTAGTACAGGTTTATGAGACCTTGCATATATATATATAAAATCAACCTTTCATATGGAAGACCAAGATAACTTTATGTACAACCAATTGAGCCAGGTATGGGAAATAACAGATCTATTCAGCTAAGAAAATAGGTAGAGTGATTCCCTGTCAAAAAAATGGGGAAGGTGGGCATAATATATAAGGATATTTTAGATTGCAAAACAGAAGCATTGAAGTGCTTAACAAGAAACAGGAGGAGGAAACATGAGATGATACACCTCAGAAATGAACAGTGGGAATCAGCATGGATGGGTATCAATTGACAAAAGCTCTGGTCCTGCTACTAGGATAAACAATGGAGAAATATTTACAATTGGGGTCTATATTACATATCCAAACACTTAAATGTTCGAATTGCTAAAGTTAGACCTTTAGCTATCAAACATTTAAATGTTCAAATATGTTTAAAAATTAAAAAGAAAAAAACTAAAGGGTGTAAGCAGGGAGGCAAGCCCCCTTGCACTCCCCCACACCCCCCACTACTTAAATATACCAAGTCCAAGATTGCCCTATGACCTTTAGCGATTCAAACATTTAAGTGTTCGGGTATGTAATACTGACCCTTACCATTGGTATCCAACCCCTTGTAAATTATGGAGATTAAAATGCAACTTAAATGGTAACCGTCGGAGATGTGGGGGAAGGGATGCAGATGTGATACATATGTTTTGGAAGTACCCTGTGGTTCAGAAATACTTGGGACTCTTGAGTCAGACACTGACAGCAATATACAATATAAAGGAGCTCACAGGTTCGGAGCTATGGCTTTTGGGTATAATTCCCTAGTTTCACTCTGGAGTTAAGAATATCATAGAGGTTTACTAGGTGTCACACAGTATAATTAAATTACTGTGTTCTAAGGACTGGAAAACTCAAGTAATGAACTCATTAGTAGCTGTGAATAATAGCCTACACAAACATTTGAGAACATTATGTATGTTTTTAAAGGCTCCCGTCAATTTGACACTATTCTCTGGCAATGGCAAGTATTACTTGCTCATATTAAACATGGGAGAACCTTTCAATTTTCATTGCAAAACTCTAAGCTGGGAAGCTGCACTATGGGAGCATGCGTAGCAGAATAAAAATTGAAAACCATTACTGCTGAGAAATACAAAAAAGAAAGAATAGTGAACTATATTAAAAAATGTAGACTGCAAATACCTATGTTATAACAGACACATTTAGAAAGAACTGAACATGTGAATTTGATAAAGAGAGGTTTTCAGGATGGTTGTTCAGTAGAATATCTGGGGCAAAGGAAAAGAGGAGTACTTGTATTAACTGCAAGAGGAGCTCCAATAGTGATAGAAGAGGAGAAAATAGATAATAATGGCAGATTTGTAGCACTAAGGGGCTACTGGCAAGGGAGGAGGATTGCACTGGCATGTATTTATATTCCAACTAAAACTACTATTATGGAGCTTAAGAAAATTCTGGGAGAAATAATCAGTTTTCAGCAAGGAATATTACTTGAAGGTGAGGACTGGAATTTCATTTGCAACAGTGAAGATGCGCCTGAAGGGCCCAGAAGGTAAAGTATAACAAAGGTGGGTACATTTCTAAAGAAATTTATTAAAGTATTTGGCATGGAAGATGTGAATTCAGTAAAAAGGAGTTCGGAGTGAATTTACATATTATTCCCAAAGATATAAAAACTGGGCTAGGCTAGACAGAATTTACATTTCACAGGGACATGTGCATTTAATTGAAGGTCTTGATAAGCACCCAATAACTATTTCAGATCATGTGCCAATAATAACTAAAATAAAAACACAGGGTAATGAAATTAAAATGAGACACTGGCGCTTTCCCACCTATCTGTTGAAAAGAGAGGAACTTAAGGAATGGGTATTGGCAATTATTCAGGAGCTATTAGAGATAATAGAAATTTCTTCTGAAAATATAGCTAGGGAGTGAGATAAAATCATGGTGGAGTTTAAAAATAGGGAGGAAATAAAAGAAAGGGAGCTATGGTTAAGAAGCAACAGAAATTATTTAGAGGGACTGACAAATGTTAAAGTATTGCAGAATAGGGGGAATGTCACAGAACAAGAAGAGAATCACCTGAAGAATGCTAAGCAGAAAATAAGAGATTACCTCGAAAATATGCATGAGTTTAGAAAGATTGCTGTTAAGCAACTGTTTTTTGATAATAACAGTAGAGCACAAAAACTTTTAGCACAATGACTCAGGCAACAGAAAGTAGAAAGGGCTGTCGCCAAGCTTAGGGAGCCTATAATAAGGGAAGGTAACAAGAGATGCTGTAGAGGTATTAGAAATATTTCAGAAATTCTATGAAAGTCTGTATAAAGCAGAGAAATATGATAATCAAGAAAAGATATAAATGGAAATGTTTATGGAAGAATTAAATATGCCAATGTTAGAGGTAGAAGAGGTTCAATTGCTAACGGTTAGGATAGGAGGAGATGAGATAAAATTGCGATGAATAACCAATTTACAGGAAAGTCCAAAGGAATAGATGGTATTCCTGTGGAAGTCTGGAAGCTAGGAGGACAAAGTCTGATAAAGATCTGAAAGTTTTTTTTTAACAGTACTTTAAGAGGAGGAGAAGTACCAGCACCCTAGTAGAAGTACCAGCACCCTAGTAGAAAACAGTGGTAGCTGTAATACCTAAAGAGAGTAAAGATCCATTAGACACAACTTCATACAGGCCCATTTCGATACTAAACCATAATTACAAAGTGTTCATGTCTATAATGGCTAAAATAATAAAAAATAATGCCAAAATTGATAGATATGAATCAATGTGGTTTTGTAGAGGGGAGGCAAACATTTGGCAATATTAACAGAACATTGATGATCCAGAAGGAAGCAGAATGTAAGAAGATGCCATTGTTGTTGTTTAACAGAGTAAGCTGGGACTTCACGAGCAAGGCAATGGAAGCATTTCTATTTCCTGAAAAAACTTATAAGGTTGATAAGTAGGATATATGAGGGATCAGAGGAGAAAAATTAAAGTGGGTGGAGTCCTCTCTGATAATTTCTGCTTGAGCAGAGAAACCAGGTAGGGGTGTCCTCTTTCCCCTTTGTTATTTGCATTATATTTAGAACCACTGGCAAAGAAAATAAGGGACTCAGAAATTCAAGGATATAATTGGTATGTTAGTCAAGAAAAGTTGTCTCTATTTGCAGATGATATTGTTTTATACCTGACAAAACCAGAAAAAGAAATTACAGTGTTGTGGAACATTTTGAGACAGTTTCAAATTTTTCGGGCACAAAATTAATGAAGTTAAAACAAAGGCAATAGCAGTAAATTATGTTCCCACACACAACTTAGTTCAGCAATATCCATATTTATGGGGACAGGATAAAATGAAATATTTAGGAGTATGGACTAAAAATGATTCTGATGTGGCAGTTAAGGAAGAGGGATGTGGGAAGAGACTAAAAAAAGATAATACAAAAACTGAGAAAATTGAAGCTTTGTTATATGGATATGGATAGTAAGATACAAGCAGTCAAAATGCTTTTAGTTCCTTTACTCTTATACACAGGTCAGGCATATTTTTATCAACCAGAGGAGAAGTTGTGGATAGCAATTAATAAAGAGCTGAAGGACTTTATCTGGGGGGGAGACAGCAAGAGTCAAGTGAGATAAACTGATTCTGCCAGTAGAACAGGGAGGATTGGGATTACCCAATTTGAAGGGGTATTTCAAAGCTACACAGTTAAGGCTCCTACACATAGCACAAGCAGGAAACTATAATTCAAAGTGGAAAGGGATGATGTTGAAACATGGGGGAAGCACAAGAAAGAAGGAGAGACTGGGGTTTTGGATGCAGGCCTTTAAGAAGAATAACAATAATCATACAGAATATTATATCCATATATTAGCTAGTACTAACCCAACACGGGAATAGAGAAAGGAAATTCTGCCAATAGGAATTACTGCACATAGGGATATAGACATAAGGCAAGAGGGGGCTGGAATCTATTGGAGACAACTAACAAAGGAGCCAATGGATTGGGACCAAATAACCAGAGAGGGAAAGGTAATAGAATGGGAAGCAGCCAAGAATTTATTTAAACTGCAAGTTAGAGATTGCCTTCTCTATCAAGGATTGATATCAGAGTATATGTAAAGAGAAAGAAATAGGGGGTGTCCTAAATGAAAGACCAGCACTGGTAGAGTTTTTAGTAGAATTTAGAACAGAAGCTGCTATTAAAAAAGGAATCATTATTAGAGCATATAAATATTGCATGATAACTATAAGAATAAATCAGAGGAAGTTAGAAAGGATTGGGAAGAGACTGGATAAGCAATTCACAAAGAAACAATGAGAGGATATATGTATATCTCCCAAATATGCAATAAAATCTAGAAGATTTAGGATTTTTGCTTGGAAATATTTACATAGATATTTTTATACCCCAATTGGACTCCAGATAAATTTTCCTCAGGTAGACAGCAAATGTTGGAAGTATGATTAGGAAGAAAGAGGTACTTAGGAACATATTTTCTGGGAGTGCAGTGGGTTGGTGGACTTTAAGGATTCCCTGCAGGATGCACTGTCGGAGATGCTGGGTAGGTGGATTGGTGTGATGAGGGAGATGATCTTTCTGAGCTATGATACAGAATCAGAATTGCCTACACATTGTAAGGCTGTGTCTAATTATGGTGGCTGCCAAAAAGCAATTACTAGAAAATGGAAATCAAAATCTAAACCAGCTATATTAAAAGTAGTGAATATAGTAACAGAGATAAAACAACTGAAATTGAGATCTTTAGAAAAGGGTAGGAGCAAACTACATAGGAAAAATGGGAATTGTGGGAATAATACATACAGGGGAGGAATGAGCTTTAGAAGAAGGCAGGACTTAAATGAGCTATGTAATGTTTGACTGAAAATGATTGCGTAGATTATAAGTAATGCATAATATTTGCAACTGGGAGTGTTGCACTATGGTTTGTGATGTAAAATGCTTGCAACTAGGATTGTGTCAGTGTGGTTCGTTTTCATTTATATAAATGCATGATTGCTTATGACATAAGTGTTGGTTTAATAAAGATGTTTCTTATTTTAAAAAAGGGGCAGGAATTGAATAATTTATGTAATGTTGCTTTGGTTATATGATATATAGCACTATATGTGAAGTATAATGTTTGTTAATGTTACTTTAATACAATTTGATTACTTTTGTATAAATGTAAATTTTCTTATGTCACAAGTGATAATTCAATAAAGGTGTTTAAAAAAAGGAAACAGTTACTGATGAGAGTTGTACATAATGTACATAGTTTTGCATTCCTTAGTTATACTACAGTTTCAGTTATATAGTTATTATTGACATTTGTTCTTAAGTTCTGTTTTAATTATGATTGTTGACCGTGCGTTTTGCTGGTTTTTACTGTTGAAAATCCAGTAAAACACAATACAAAATAATAGTTATCCTTTTCCATCCATTTTTTTATTCCCACCATGGCAAAGCCATCCCTCAGAAAGCTAAAGCTCAAAACCTGGCAATTTCTAAGACATTTTGAAAGAGGTGGACTCTAGAATTATTGTAGAGGCAGTTGCTTTGTCTTCTTCTTGTATTCACACCTTCACCATATATTAAAAAGACTGACTTATTTTCTAGGGTCAGATCAGGTTTTGTTAGATCAATTCTACAAATGCTCCCAGATTCTGACCGTTCAAACTCCTCCCAAACTGTATAGGCTTTGACAGTCATCCTATATAGTATATATTACTGCAATAGTCATCTAATGATGGACATAGTACATGGTTTCTTCTGGAGCCTTCTTCAAAGGCTTGGCTTCTAAGTCCATCTTGGAAGCTGTCACCTAGTCTTCTATTGACCCTTTCATAAAGCACTACAAGATAAATGCTTTGTAGAGCATGCAGTTCTTCAGGGCTTACTGGACTCCAGCTGTATTGCTTCTGCCTCTATCCCTTCTTCCTAAAAGCTTTGAGAATTGTCCTATAAGTTAGGAATACTGACACAATGATCAAAAGAAGAACATAGTACAGTCATGTAAGAACTTAATGTAACATCAGATATTCAAATAGATCACTATTGCAGTATATACACCCTTCTTACACCCCACTTTTCTTCCTATCCTTTTAGCAACATTTCCTAAGAACAAAAAATACTCCATATCAAAGTACGCTGATTGCAAAACTGGATTTACACTACAAAATCCTTTTGATGCAGATGAGCGAAATGAATATCTAAACTTATTTAGTGACTAGGAAAGAATTATCATTTAGTATAGACAAGTGCAAAGTTATGTATTTTTCAAATAAAATTATTAAACAACCAGTCGACTTGATGGCTACTCAGCTGGAGGACATCAAGGAATATAAAGATTTAGGAATGCTGATTACTTCCATTTTTTTATCTTAAATGTCAAGTCTGAGCTCATGGTAGCCAGAGCTAGTAAACATATGGGTTATTTGTTAAGAAAACTGTCAATAGATAATGATATTGTATTAACATTAGTATTCAAAACTTATATCAGACCTCTCCTATAATAATTCCTTCTGTGCCTATACAATAGGGCAACTGAGAAGGCTGGATGGTGGGGTTCAGAGGAAATTTACAAAAAAATTACGAAGCTGAGATATGGATCACTATGTGAGACATTAAAACTATTTAGTGACTTGTTATAGGTATATTTGGGATAAATTAATCTTAGCATACAAATTGTTTTATGATTCAGTTCTGCAAATCATCTTCAATTTAGAGATTAATACCTGTGTTAAAATGCATAAGCGTACCAATATGCAGTTTATAATCAAAATAGGCAATTCTGCAATGAGGTTTCAGTATATTTCTGTTAGAATTACAAAACTATGGAATGACATCCCACAGTCAGTTTAAGAAAAACATAGATACATGGTCTGGTAGAAAGGCCTACATACCATACTTGGAGGAATCAGCATTTCTTGACAGCTGATGGCCTAAAATGCTGTCTTTGAACTTATGAACTGATATACAGCATGAGAGGTAAGTGTCTAACCTTTAGTGTAGACTGGCCTGATGTACGGTATCCTTAGCAGGACACATTCCATAAATTAGGAATACTGCAATAGTGATCTATGTAAACATCTACCATTATGGTAAATTCTTACACATTATACTTTTGCCTTTGGTGGTGACAGCCATGTCAGGGCCCAAAGATGGAAAGCTGCATTTGTGTCAGGCAAATCCCTCACAAAGACTACGTTTGCCTTTGTGTTTTTTACTTAGGCCATTAACCCTGCATTGAAAAGTGTCTGTCACAATTTCACACATAAAGCAGTCAAGTAAACAGAGGTCTCTACAATTCTATCCAGACAGGAAAAGGCTGGTGGTCTTCACCTGGTCTGTGATGGCATCCACAGACTTGTACACTGCATCCAAATTCCTCCCCAAAAATACATAATTAAAGAAGAAGGCTGAAAGAGATTCAAGAGAAGTGATTAAGGCATACAATATTCTGGGTCAGTCTGAGGGTGTATGTGTTGGTGAGGTACATTCACAGCCCATAGACTGTATGTCTTCTTGTTCCAAGGCCTCTTTTGAAGCCCTTTTTGATACCGTTTTGACTAGGTTCCCCATAGAGGAAATGTCATTTAGATTTGCTGTTATAAAAATGAGGGAGCATTCAAATGGTAAGGAAATGAGGCTTCTGTAACTCAAATGATAATTTGGCTTACTGGTCTTGGAGGCCTCTAAACCGGTGGCCAGTATTTGTGCCTTGAGAGCACTGGAGTATGTTCTTTTAGCAGCATCCCTGGAACCAGGTATCCATCCCTTTGCTCTGAAGAAGTCAGACAAGTTTCAGGGGTCCAGGAGTCCCATAAGTTCCTCTGTCAGACCTCTGTAGTGGCTCCAGGTATAGTGTCCATAGATCCAGAGAAAGGGTCCATACTGGTTCCTTTTGTTAGTACTTTCACAAATACTAAAGAAAGTGTGTTGGATACATTTGAGAATAAAGTTTATAAAGCTGTCACTTTGGCTTCCAGGGCTATTTCTAGACTCACATGGGAACTAGGAAAAGTATCTGATGAGGACCTGTGAGCAGAACAGTTGGAGCTCACCCATGAAGCAACCAAAGTGGCAGCTGTTGGTCCATTAATGAGACAGCATGCCTGGCTGAGGCTCCAGTCCCTCCCAGAAGATGACAAAACACAATTCATTATGTTCCTTTAAAAAAGGAGCTGCTTTCTTTGAACCCCACTTGTGAGATGTTTAAAAAATGGTGCAAATGGGAAATGTCATGCAGGGTGTTAACTATTTCACCCTTGTGTACCAAGTTAAGAAAGATATTACCATCCAAACCAGTTCCATAGTGCCATAGGCAGACAAAGGTAAGCAATAGAAAATTAAGCACATTTGATCAACTATTTAGTGTACTCCTCAGGTTTACAGTTTCTGCGTGAATAGTTGTCATTTCTGCACCCTTTATTTGTTGCTTTTTGTTAAAAATATTAAGATGCTGACTTCAAGGTTTTCTCCCATTGCAGATTAGAATTAGTGCTGATAAGAATTAATGTGGTGAAATTATGACTACTGTGAGGAAAAAGGGATGTCTGACCGAAATTCATGTCTAGATGTTCTGTAGTAGATGTCTCCTATTTAGGAAAACATTTTATGCACAGATAAACAGGTAACTAGCAATCTGATCAGTTTCTGTTTCCCTTGCAGACTGTATGTAAACATGTGTATGCATGAGTCAGTGTCTGTGTGTGTCTATATCTATATATGCTCACACACATATGTATTTATCTATACATGTGTGTGTGTGTGTGTGTGTGTGTGTGTGTGTGTGTGTGTGTGTGTGTGTGTGAGTGTGTGTGTGTGTCCCATTTGATTAATGATATACATGGTCAGACAGAACAACATTGAGACCACAACTGTGAATGTCCAGAATTTCAAGCAAATGCCAGCAGAAGAAAAAAACAGCATTTGTATGCAAAAGATTGTGCATATTAGGGGGACAGATTTGCCCTTTCCTCATCACTGTGTGATCTCAGAGCTGGTATATATAAATAACAGGTGATGTGGGAGGGTGCAGGGGGCTTACTATTTTAAGTCTGCTGTTGTTGTCTGACTACTTAGTTGTTCGACCATGTGTATGACCAATCAAATGAACTAGAGCCATGTGTGTAAATACATCTCTCTCTCTCTCTCTCTCTCTCTCTATATATATATATATATATATGTGTGTGTGTGTGTGTGTGTGTGTGTGTGTGTGTGTGTGTGTGTGTGTGTGTGTGTGTGTGTGTGTGTGTGTGTGTGTGTGTGTGTGTGTGTGTGTGTGTGTGTGTGTGTGTGTGTGTGTGTGTGTATATATATATATATATATATATATATATACATAGATACACACACATACACATATATCACAGCACATTTAGGAAGGTTGAACTCTAGCTGAGGACAGGTAGCAAAGTATGCTGCCAAAGTGAACTACCTAGACTTGAAGTGCAAGTCCCGGCCACCATTTTAATGGCCTAGTTTCAGTGAATGTTAGAAATGGTCTTTATTCTAATGGGATTTGGGGAGGTGTAAACTGTACTTATAATTTTTGATAGCTGTTTACTCTATGGGAACTGAAGACCACCATGTATGTGTTTGAATAGTGGCGTGCTGACCTTACATTTTATTACTTCTCACTCAGACTTATATCAAGCATGGCGAACCTCACAGAAATATTTTAAGACTAGCAGATTTTATTTGTAGAAGTCATCCAACCATCCAGATATCTGAATGACTCTGGCAGTTTTGCATTTTGTAGGTTTAAATGTAACAGATCAGTTTTTATCAATACCTGGATGGATTAGTATAAGGCATAGCATGTTCTGTCTCTTTTCTGATAGGCAAATGTATGTCAGTGCATGTTCTCTGATATATTCACATTATAAAATACTATGCTATGGCATGATGCAGAATGCAGGGAATTTACTCACTCGTTTCAAAAACATCCATTTATTTAGTTAAAACCATAAAAGGGGAATCTACAGGGAATTTACTCACTCAGTTATTTCAAAAACATCAATTAGTTTAAGACAAGCCATAAAAAGAGCATCTTACTCATGGACAGTAACCTCAGGTGCACCAAATCATTCTTATCTATGTAAAATACTAGACTACAGTTTATTCTGTCATTCATCTGTGTTAAAATTTTTTCTTCTTATACTGGTATTTAAAACAAGCTAAGGACTACAAAGGTATGCAGAGCTTAGTGAGATGGCCAGTATTTAAGAAGAGTATTTTACTACTGTAACAATTTCCTGTTACACTGTTTAGCATCATGTCTAAGGGCCTGGTGTGACTCAGAACCACAATGTCTCTTTAAAAAAGCAGTATAAACAGTATAAAAATGGTGTAGGGGCTCAGTAGGAGTCATTAGTGACATCTCTGTTACTGCAACACTATAAGTAACTGAAGGTCAAGGCATATCCATTTGAAAGGGTATGCCCTAGTGTAGAATTGTATTACAGTGAACACAAAGCTGTCATCAGCCAGCATGCTTTGTTTTAAGTTAAATATGTTCAGGTAGTGCATTTTGATGTGTGTGTGTGTGTGTGTGTGTGTGTGTGTGTGTGTGTGTGTGTGTGTGTGTGTGTGTGTGTGTGTGTGTGTGTGTGTGTGTGTGTGCGTGCGTGTGTGCTGCAAAGCGTGTGTGTGTGTGTGTGTGTGTGTGTGTGTGTGTGTGTGTGTGTGTGTGTGTGTGTGTGTGTGTACGTTAAGTATCAAATACTCCATTGCTCTAATCTCAAACTTCTAAGCAGCTAATCAGTAAAAGTGAAGCACTAATGAGGGGCCTGATTCTACGAAAATTACATTTGCTGTACCCAAAGTGTGAAACATCTGGATTACATTAAGACCTTTTGGTGGGGCAATTAAGTTTCAAACAATAGTTGTGAGTTGGTATTCAGGAATGAAACACTTTTGCTGCTCAGCAGTTGTGTCATCTAAACCTCCTTTTCTTCAGTGAGTCTTCAAAGACTAGGGCCCATATATAGCAACCTAATGTTTTTTTTCTCTATGCACTGGGTGCCTGTTAATCAACAGCCCGATCTCAGACAGTTGGTCCATTTGTTCAACATCACTGGTCAGGGGATGACCAGAAGAAGCCATCATTCAAGTCCAAGTTTTTTTTCATGGTGCCCTATCTCCTAATGCACCTGGTGAAGGACCCGGGATGGGGATATGAACTGTGCTGCACCAAAGGACATCTCCCCATGTCTGCAAGAAGTATATCCTCTTAGGCAACCCTGCCCTTCCCTTAAAGTGCAAGGAGTGTCTCCATCACAGAAACTGGGAAACTGCACTTCTCAGTGTGCATCTGGGTGGCCATATCCTTCTTCATCCCCTGGGAGAGGTGAGCTGGCTATGCCACTTCAGTCTTTCCCCTCCCCCCTACATGTCTCCTCCAGTTCCGAGGCTGCTAATTAAACCCAGGTTTCATATGTCACAGTCAGGCACGCTCCCTCTACACCACAGATCCAGGGATACCTGACATAGAGAATATTCTGTGAACATATATCTGTAAAAGGCTTTTCACATTATAGTTATGACTGCATGTACATATGTTAGTAATTACTGAAAATATCACTATAAATAAAAACTCGCATTTATTATTACTCTACAATAGTAGCAGGAATATGGTTGTGGTAAGGTTCTGATTTGCAAAAAGTACTATTGAACCACTGTCTGATAAAGTCATGACAACCCACGTCACACACACACATCTAAACATTTAATTTCTCTAGGTGTCAATGGTAGCTACAAGAAGCCATATGACTTAACACTGACAATAATTCATATATTTACATAGGGATTGTTTCTGACAAACAAATGAAAACATGATCAGTGCACTCAGCTGCTACTCATAGTTTATAAGTTCATAGGTTAGTAATGGCAGGAAATTTGAACACACACACACACACACACACACACACACACACACACACACACACACACACACAGACACACACCAGATAGATACATAGATAGATTTTATATATATATATATATATATATATATATATATATATATATATATATATACATACATATATATATATATATATATATATATATATATATATATATATATATATATATATATAGCATACAAAGTATCACCAGTAACTTTGCTTCCCTTCTTAATGAGGCCAGACTGCTAATCTCTGGGATAAATTTATGTGAATCCAACCAGTCATCAAGACTTACATTGAATGAGGCTAAGATATTACACCATTGATTTGATGTAAGGAAACTTTATTTCACAAGTAGGAAATCCTTTGGGTAATGACTCTGGCCCTTCAAGAAGCCCCTTTTATGACACAATGAAAGCTAGGAATTTCGGAGTGAGTGTTCCAAACATTGCCACTATTTCTGAGGTGGAAAAGGTATAGTAAAACATGGTCCAAGGTGGACAAGATATAGTAAAACGTGCTCTTTCATAATCCAAAAAACAAAACAGAAATATCCATATATTAGTCTGTATGAGGTGGGAAAAAGTGAATGATCTTTTAATCTATCTGGATAGCTAAGGGAGGACTAGCCCTTTGATTTTCCTGGTTAAGAAATATTGAGGTATTTCGAGCTGGGATACAAATTCTATAAGACAAATACCCATTGGAGTGTTATATTTAATGATTAGCCTAATAAAGGAGGAATATAGGATATTCCTTTGATTATTAACTGGGCGACTAAAAAATTATTTAATTAATGTAACTAATCAAAGGACAGTTCATTATTAATAAGAGTGATTAGATCCAAACATTGTGCATATTCCTTTCCCTACATCCCCGTTAACCATTTTGGTTATGCTCTAGATGCTTTCCAAATGTTTCAAGTCCTTTCTTTTCAGAGTGTCCAGAACTGCACAGAGTATTCCAAATGTACTCTTCCCAGTATGTAGCAGAGTAGTACCCCCCCCCCCACACACACACACACACATTCCTAGAGACTGCTCACCATAGAATACAGACCAAAACTTTTGCTGTTTCTGATTCCTTTTCTTCTTGCACCTGATAGTCCTCGGCTGTTGTAGTGATCACTTCTGGGTTCTTTTCTGCCACGGACTTTCATAATTTAGCATCTCCTACATCCTTTGTCACTTTGGGTTGCTGTGTTCATAATGCATGATCCTATGCCCAGCTGCACTGAATCTCAGTTGCTATCTTTCTTTTCCACTGACGAAAGCTTTATGATCCAATTTTTATGCTTCTCCCCATCCAAGGACTGTAGCACCAATTTTTGTATCATGTGCAAATAAGTACAGTATATGAGAGAAATAGCTTTAATAGCAAGGACAACAGCACTGTCAGCTTTGACACCCTTCCCTGGTCCCCATCCTTTGAGTACTTACTCATATCTATTCCTCATCCAGTTTGTAACATTCTACTCTACTGTTAGACATTTCAGCTTACTCAGTAGTCTTCAGGGTAGTACAGAGTTGAAGGCCTTATTGAAGTCCATATAGATCACATTCACTGATTTTTCCTCATTCAGCTGTGCCTGTGCTACTATCCATCCATACAAATGCTGAAGGTGCCATTGGTATCTTGGCAGTGTACAGTATATCAATGCAGACCGGTATGACTAACTTCATTTATTTTCTTCCCTGCCTCCACAAAGCTAAACATCACCTGCTACCAGTTTCCGTCCTCATTCACTAGGTCTTCCAGACACACCTCAGTCTCCCCTGTGCTCAATCTGTCCCATGTCCTGACCTGGTAAGAAGATTGAGGATACTGATGTTCTAGCTGCCACCACCCTGCAGCAACCTTGCAAGCACTGCAATGGCTGCCTTTAGGATGCACATGCGCCCTTCCATGCACGTGCAACCTCCTGACCAAGCGGGATCCCACTTACAGTGTAGAGCTTACCAGGCTCTTAATGCTGCTGTTGAAGCAAGCCTAGGCAATCTTCCTTCTTCCCAGGACGAGTGAGCTAGCATCAGACGTCTCTTCCATCCTTCCCCTCCTGGTCCCTCTGGTACACATGCCAGCAGTCAAACTCATCATCTGGGTTGCATTCAGGTTTTTATCCTTCTACACCACAGGCATTGGCATGAGTGACTACATTTTAAGAGTTTAAAAAGGAGTGCAAGAGAGCATTTGATTACACTGGGAAATGTAATGCTGTTTGTTGTTTTACTTCAGTCTTTGTTATTTACACTATATTAAGAAGCAGAAACACAAATTTCATCTGAATAGATTTCAAAACTGTGGGTAGAATTAATTTTTTACTTTTTGGTTCACAGAATACGTACAAAATTGTATTTCATGTGAAATGCCTTAAAAATGTGCAATTTCTGTTCCTTCCCTGAATGCCGATGAAACCAGGGGAAACTCTTGTATTGTTGTGGATACTTGTAAAGTGCTACTGGAACACTGTCTGGAAACAGAGGTTGGAAGAAACTGAAGCCCAACTGAGTATTAAAGTTTACTAGTATTCAAGCAGCAGATAGCATGTTTTAGAACCTGTCACTAACTGAGCAAAGACTTTACCTAAATAAGCTGTTTTTGCCACTTAGTTAAATTTTGGTGTACTAAATTCTAAACTTTGCTTTTTATCTTTGTGTTGCCTTAATTAGTAAAAGTATACAAGTCCCCTGATGGTTGAATTGACAACATTTGTACTCCAAAAAGTGATCTTTTTTAAATAACTAACAAGCATCACTGGTGTGTGTGTGTGTGTGTGTGTGTGTGTGTGTGTGTGTGTGTGTGTGTGTGTGTGTGTGTGTGGACTGTGAGTGAGATGAGAAGATGCAGCATAAATCCATATATTTCCTTAATGAAAAAATCTAGTATTAAGTGCAGGAAATAATTCCATAATGCAGACAGAATGAAGACACTGCTAAATGTTTCGAAAATAAATGTCTCCCCACACCCCTAGGTATGCCACTGATGGTCATCAGAATGTTTCTTAAGCAGGAACATTGAAGCTGAGGCCAGTGAATATCCAAACTGGTGCCAAGCAATCAGTGCATTGACATAAATTACCAAACAGGACACAAAAGCACCTATGGTGACAGAATTTGCATAGCTAATGTGCACAGTAGCTTTTCAGAAAACATGCACAACAACTTCAGAGTAGCCACTGATTTTGACTACTTGACATCCTGGACTGTGTTATAATTTGTTTTGACATGAGGTATTTCATTTTCACATGTGCCAGAATTATCACTGCCAGTGTAACATATTGTAAATAGTCTTAAAAGGCATCATTTTTTCTAGCATTTTGATAAATGCAAGTCCTGTTAAAAAAAGTTGTTAAATGAATTTGCAACTCAATAGCTCCTAAGGGAACCTACAAAAAATGGATGATGGTTTTAATTATGACATTTTGGTTTGAATTAAGCTGTTTTTACCCCTGGGAGCTAGCATTTTGTAAGAGCACAATTTAAAATACTTATTGTTTCTTGTATTGTTAATGCTGTAACAGCTAGAAGATGAGGCCAGATACTGTATAGTTAACAAATAAATTGTAATTTATTAGAATAAATTATGGCAAAGTGCTGATTGCCATGCCCCCCAAAGACAGTCTTTTCAAGACACTATACTTCACAGTAAGAGGGGATTAAGCCAAATACTTGTGTGGAATTCCAGTAAATATGCTGTCAAAGATTGTATCATAGGATCACTGTTGTCAGAAGATTGTGTTTCTGCCATTTAAATGATTTGAATAATTATTTTATAAAATTAAACAAGTAGAAGCACATTTGCTTGTGACTGTATGTTAAGGCAGGTAAAGTTTACAGTTGCGACAATAATAACTGGACTAAAGATGTGTCGAGCTTCCTTATAATGCAAGACATAAATGAACTTAAGAATGTCCAGGTAGATTAGCACACAACATAAATATCAATAAATAGAAGCAGACTAGCTGAAAGAAATTCAAATGTTGCAGAGGAAAGGGAGTAGTGACTAAATTATAATTACCTTGGGAAGCTGTTGAGAGCTATTAATTGAAAAAATCTATGTGGGATATGGGCTACAGAAGGAGTAAGGCAATGGCATAAGGAAGCAGCGCAGAGTGATAAAAGAAAAAAGGAGTTCAAGAAGCCAAAGTATAGTAAAAAATGAATAAATCGGTAGACTGGGGGGAGTGATAAGAAAGAGAGAGGCACTAGAGGGAGAGTGAATGAACCAATGAAGCAGAAGATGCAAGATTGAAATGGGACAGTGTGAATGCAAAGAGAGAGAGAGAGAGAGCGAGAGAGTGCTTTTACTGAAAATTCAGAGCTGGTAAAGGGGTAAGAGAAATTATTAAGAGTTTCTACAGTATAAATTCAGTCATTAAAATCTTGACTATAATATCAGCAGTTTAAAATCTCAAACTGCCAAGATCATGGATTCAGTTATTTCAAATGTAGGTGATTTGTAAAAGGAAATGATGTCACCAAATCCTAAGTGTATTGAGACACATAACCAGGGACATTGATTTAGAGTTATTCATTCATTCCTGTTCATAGGTAAGTATGAGGCTAGCTGTCCTTGTAGGTCATTTTAAACTTATACAGTTTCCCTTTTTGTACTCAAAACAACCTATCCTATTTGGTTATATATTGATCTTTCCCAGTCCCATGGTTGATTATATATTACTTTGTTTCCCATCAATAGATCTAAGTTGTTCTTGAAAATGGATGGGGATGAACTTTGTTTTATGTGGATGGGTAGTCTGTTCCACAGCAGACTACCTATTAAGGATTACGGGGCAGCACGAGCCTGTACTGGCACTGAGTGCAAGGCAGTTGCACACACACACAAAATGATGGAAATGTCAGAGGAATATCAGTTCATCTGTTGCACATTCTGGCAGAAATCAAAGCACCCAGGAAAAAAAAACAATTAGACACAGAAGTCATCCCAGCTGCATGATGGCTATTTTGCTAAAACTAATTGGCAAAGTCTGCTGAAGTCATTTGTAAACATTTTTTTCAACAGCTGCTTTTTCTTGCTTGATCTGATTTTCAGGAGCAGATGATTGTCTGCATGCATAGCTAATGGTATCAGTGGCAGGTCATAGGTTGGATAATTTACAAAGTATGAGAATAAACTAGGTCTTAAAATTGAACCCAGTGGTACTTCTGTCTTCTAAGCACCAACTAGAGGCTGAACTTAATCTAAATGTTCTTTCTGTTTGCTCCACTTCTTCTCAGCTTGCAGCTCATGAGGAACCAATTTGCTGGATGCAGCACAGTGAAGTTAAACTCTTCAGTAATGGTTTTCCATTGGAAATCACTGCCATTGAAGTTTCTGAGAGTACTCCAGCAGCGATTCCTTTATTTTGTGAGATTTGGGGATTTTTTCCTTTCTTTATGTTTGTGCGACTGTAGAGTTGGTATGGATGTATGTGGTGTGTGTGTGTGTGTGTGTGTGTGTGTGTGTGTGTGTATATATATATATATATATATATATATATATATATATATATATATATATATATGTATATATGGGTCTACCTGAAAAGGCTGAAATCCCACATTACCAAACGTAGAAGAAATGAACAAGATGACATTGCCAAAACTTCAGTTTCATAAACAACTGGAATGCTGAAAGATTTCAAGGGGTAAGTTACCACGTGACCAGCAAGGGGAAATTGCCCTTTTCCCCACTGTAGTACAAATATTTAGTTAGGTAGGTGTGGAGGGCGCATCCCCCCACATTGGGGGGTGTGGTGGGCGTAACCCACCACCTGGGTGAGTTTGAGGTAATGTGATGTGTTTTGTTGTAAGATGGCAGCCAATCTGATACTTACCCTGTGAAATCCTTCAGCATACCTGGTCTTTCGTGAAACTGAAGTTTCAAAGATGTTGTCTCATTCATTTTGTCTTTGGTAATGTGTGATTTCGTTCTTTTGAAGTAGACCTATACACACACACACACACACACATATATGCATATATATATATATATATATATATATATATATATATATATATATATATATATAGACATTTTATATATATATATATATATATATATACACACACACACACACACACACACACACACACACACACACATATATATATATATATATATATATATATATATATATATATATATATATATACACATACATACATACATACACACACACATATACATACATGGATATATATATATATATATATATATATATATATATATATATTTTAATTTTATTTTATTTCCAGTTTGATTACCGGGGAAGTCCACTGGGCCCAAGGGACCCATTTTCAGTGGAGGCCCGGGGAGAAAAGCTCCAAATACAGTATACAGTACAGATATAGTAATACAGAAATGTAAAGATACATTATCTAGAACAAATTGCAACAAAGGTACATACAGTGATGCACAATAGTCAGACAAACATCATTGTAGATGATCTTAAGGGTTATACAGGTTCATTTATGAGAGCACTCATTGCATAGTATGTGAGGAAAACACTTTACATACACACCTTTAAAGTAGAAATATAAAACATTACAAGCACACATTTAAAGTATGAAACTATTTACAATATTTACACAGTTGTGATGAGGGTTAGGTAGCTCTAGGAATTGAAGAGAGCTTGGATACAGTCATAGAAAAACAAGCTATGGGAGATTTAGACAGCTTATATATCTGGCATATTGCTGATGCAGGTGGGGTTGCATCTCTGTAAAACTGTTTACATTTAATTGTTTTGTCCAGTTGATTTCTTGAGCAGTTCAGTTCAGACAGTTGGTTCCTTGTTGACTTGTAAGTCAGCAACTTATAGTGGAAGTGTTTCTCACGTCTTTCTAAGAGGTAACATTGAATGCATTCAAATGGACTTTCACCACATCCACTTTTTCATGTCTGGATAGCAGTAATGAATGAACAACTGTTTTAAAAGATCTTTTCAGATCCACAAATATGGTTCCTGCTCAAAGGCCCCTCTCTCAGATAAAATAAACATTGTCAGTGCCAGTAGTCTTTTCTAAACCAGTGTTGAAAATGTAACAGCAGGCCATACTTTTTAATGGAATCTAAGTTTTGATGTTATATTATTCTTCCCAATAATGTTGCCAGTGTACCTAGGTTGATGGTTTTGTGGATGTCTTGTATGGAAACATAGGAGTGGACATTTTAAACGGGGACTATTAAGGATTTGGTAATAATATGAATTGTCATAAAAACATGGACAAGTGAATCAGCACTCATAGTGACTGCCACTTTTAGAAAATTTGGATGGAGAGTTGTCATCTTAGGTAAGTAGTTTGTCCGCAATTTGTCCGGTTGTTATTAGCTGTTGCAGTAGTGACTTCTTTTAAACAGAAAGGTGGAAAGTTTAATGCAACTTAAAATGGATTAGTGGTAGGATCAGGTTTTGAATTGTATGTGATGAATGTTTGTCACCACAGGTGCAACATTCCATTTTTTTTTTTTTGCAAAGATATTATTATTATTACCCTTGTTGCTTCTGGATATCTGCATGTAGAGTGTATTGTAGGCCATATTCTTAACTGCATTCCAATAATGTTTTGGGTGAGTTGACAGAATAATCTGAGTGCTCAAGCCTATCTTTACTGTTTGTTACAAACTTACAATCCCTTCCAAGGGAGATGAAGATTTGTACCTTATTGTTAGTCCTTATAGACTTGCATTGCATCCAGGCCTGGTATATCCTTCATCAACACTTTGACAGGAGGTGTTATCCAGAGACAGTTGATGCCTTTTAATGTCCCAGTCTTGCAAGGGAATAGTCTGTTCTAAAAACTGCTCAGCACATTTAGGCACTCAAGGCATTCTGAAAAAAAAAGTAATTTAACAAAAACACGACTGCAATCCATAATACATTTGCAACTTGTTTACATTTAAATTATAGCAAATCTCATAGCACCAAATAAGTAGATTTTTTTAAGGTTATACTGTGGCGTGCTCACCTCATGCACTTCATACGGGATTGTTAACCTAACACAGTAAAAATGTATTTAAATGCTTTTTAGTTAATCTTTCTACATTACTATGCAGAGTAATGGTGTTTGAGACAGGATGTTGTGGTTTTGGGGACTGTCATTGAAAATGTTTACCTCCAAACTTGACTTTGATGATCACGTGCTTTAGCAGCTTGCTTAGGCTCTGCTACCCGCCTTGCTGGGACTCTCTTCAGCTGAACCATGAAGCAGATATCTATCTACTCAGTTCTTCCTTCCCCCACAAGCAGGAAATATACTTCTTGGGCGTCTTGGGTCTGGGTGACACTATCACCACCTTAATCACAAACAGGTAACAATGCTGTGTTCATAACGGGTTCCTCAGACTGCTGCTTGTGGTTATCTTTTAGTCCTTCAGGTGTAGCATCTACTGCCACAAAGGACCAAGAGTCAGTCACATCCTCTGTCCTTACTGGTCAAAGAAGAAACACTCTTGTTGGTCTAACAGATGAAGATTTACCACTTAACCAAGTTAGGACTTGTGTTCCAGGGTCGTGTTCTGACAGGTCAGTCATTTTCCAAGACGTTTCCCAGGAAAACAAAATTAGTGAGGTTTGTGCCTTTTCTGTTCTCTCTCCTTCTTTGAACAGGAAAGACTTACTGAGATTACTAAAATGATTGCTTCTTGCCTGACTATTTTTATTTCTGTTTCTTCACTGGTTATTAATAGGACTGTTGGCTGTACAGTTGGCAAAGAGGATTAAGGCTGTGAGCTGTTAATATGATATTTTCTGTGGTACAGGGTTCGATTTCCTCAGCCTTCCCTTGTCTACTGTGGGAACTTGAGCAAGTCACTTAACCAGACACTGCTTTGGGGCAATTGGGAATTTGGATTAGGTTGTTAATAATCACCAGGACTGCATGCCTAGTAACTACCCATTGAAACAAATAAGTTTTCCTTCTTTTTCTGTAAATGATCCACAGTCAGAAAGGTAGGGAATGGAAGGGGAATGTTGTTCTTCAGTATTTCTTATTAAGCTGATGATTCTGTTTCTGAGAAGAGTGTTTTTTCAGATTTCCCTCCAGTATACTTATCTTTTCTGAAAGGTTTGTTTCATTCAAAACAGACTGAAATCCTTATGTCTCAACAAATGTATTATGTTTGTACTAGTGGCCATACCCCTCAACGTCTTAGTGCAAGAAATCTGGATAACACCAAAAATAGTGGGGGGCGAGGTCAAAGGCCCAAATATAGGGACATATTTTAAAAACTGCTCTTATAAATTTAGAAAGTTGTTAGAATAACAGGATTTGTGTTTACATGCACTTTTCTGAAGGATATGAAGTCTGAAACTCAAATATATGACATTATTTAGTGACTTCAATCCTCAGTGATTTGCCAGAAAACCACAAATTTTATGAAGAACAGACCAAAAACATGAGGTAAAAGTCTGGACATACTGTGAAAACCTGGACAGTTGAGAGGTATATGTACTGTGTTCCCTCTACATGCAGCTGATCTCTTGAGTTGTTGATCTTTTCTTTACAGCTTGCAGTTTGTCTGACAGTCACCCCCTGCTTTCTAATAATCTGTCAGGTTATACAAGTACCTCAGACACATAAAATCTTATTCTCTAATCCAAATCGGATCCTGCTGTGATATATTTATATCTAAATTTTCTACTTCCAAACATATTATGAGTGCTAACCCATTCCCTCTGACAATGATGGGAAAACTTTTACCAGGTTTGGGATGAAAGTTTACTCTTCTGTAACTTTAATTTTCAGAATTTTGAACTGCCAGGCTCATAAGTTAATTTTTTTTCAGGCTTCTTTTGAGAACATGAGGACATTGACTGTTAACCTTCCTTCTTCTGGGGTTAAAAATTGTTTTAAGTCACTTAGTTGTGTTTGCCTTTCTTATAACCAGTCTCTCTTACTGTTATACTGTAACTGGTTCAGTTGTAAGAAGTTTTTCTTGGTTATGTTCTCAAAACTTTACAGAAGATATTGAAACTGAGACCTTATAGTCTCCCCAGAGGAAGAATGGACCATTTGCTGCTGAGGTTCTTAAAAGATGTGATGTGAGAGAGAAGTTGATTCTAGGGTCACTCAGACTGGACATCCCTTGTTTTCTCCCTTTTTATAGCTAAATGGTAGCTCAGGGGGTGATATAACTTATGCCCTCAGCCCTGATGGGTATAAGGTTTTATTCACGCTTGTATTTTTTCTGGTGCCAAACTAAGGGTGGAGGGGGGGGGGGGTGGACATGGAGACCAGTCCTAGACCTCCTTTCTCAGTCTTTTTGATTAGGTCCCAAAATTGTAAATATTGCGGTTCAAACCCTATTACCTCATATTCTCTTTGGCAGTTTTATGGTTTCATTGGAACTAAAAGATGCTTATCATCATATTTCAGTCTGCAAGGAATTCAGGCAATTTATTTTTATTTTTTTCTGTGTATGGCTTATTTTATCAATTTTCTGTCTTACCCCTTGATCTCTCCACTGTGATGAGGCTATTTACAATGTGCCTGGCTACAGATTGATTGCTTACTGCATGCTTCAATGCATTCTCCTTATTTGAATGATTGTCTTATTTTGGCAGACATTTTTCCAGCTGTTAGGATTCTTGGACATGGGTGATGAAACTCCTGCTCAGTCTGAGGTTTCAACTGAATTTGCAGAAATCATTTCTCATCCCATCTCACACACTATTTTTGGGAATGTTAGATTTGTCCCTTGGGAAAGCTTTTCTTCCATTGAACTAGGTACAGTAGTAAAGGGAGACTTTCCTGGACTTCTGCAACCAATCTCAGGCTTCTGCCATGGAGTTTGTTATGATTCCACTTGCCAGACTTCACATGAGAGGAGTTCAGTGCTACCTCAGATCAGTCAGAACTCAACATCAATACCTTTGTCTTTTGTGTGTGAAATGGGAGTTACTTTGGTGGATGTACCAGTTCTGTCTTAATCCTGGTCTCCACTTTCTCCCTTCATACTCCCAGTCTGTCATAAAAGATGCTTCAGGCTTTTCTCAGGAGCACTCAAAAGAGGTGAAAGTGCAAGGTCTATAAAATTCCATGAACGAACAATGGCACAAAAATGTTATAGAGATGTTGGCAGTAATATGTGCTTTGAAAACTTTAATTCACTTCTGGCCTCCAGGACCTCTGCAAGTTATTACAGGAAATACCACTGGTATGGTACATAAACAATCAATGGAAGCATCTACTTCCACTGTATTGCAAAAGCATGGAATTCTCTTTCACTTACTATGAGAACTTCTTCTAACCTACTTGCCTTTAAATCTGTACTGAAACAATACATGATTAACTCCTGGCTGTGGCATTGTGCCAATCCAGGCTAACTTCTTCTCCAGTTCAGGCCACACTGAATCTCTCTCTCTCTCTTTCTGTACTTCATCAAACTGTATCTTTTACTTGTGTATATTGAAATATAATGACTAGTTACCAAATACCAAACAGCAATGTGCTAACTTCTTGGAACTCTTGTAATTACCATATTTCTTTATAATTTTTATGTTATTTGTAACTATGTATCTTCTTCTTGGAACTCATGTAATTATCGTGTTTCTTTATAATTTTTGTTATTTGTATAAAGTTTGTATATCTCTGTAACTGGAGCTTTTGTCCCTGGGGCTCTGCTGAAAATAGATTCTTTCTGACCCAGTCGGACCATCACAGTAAACAAATGCCAAATAAATAAATCAAGAGCCTTTCCCTTTACAGACTTGTTATGATTGCCCTGGAAGTTGCAACTGAGCTCATTTTGATTCTTCAGACTTCATACATCTTTTCAGAGCAAAGCTTTGCAGTAGTAAATCTGAGCAGGAGCAGGACAGACAGTCGCCAATGAAAATTGTACCCCAAAGTCTTCCACAAATGTATCCAGTTGTGGGGAATACCTCTAACTGATCTGTTTGTGTCTTTTTAAAACAGACCATTTAAAAATTCTGTTTCAGAATTCCTTATGATCAAGTCTGGAAACAGACATTTTTCCATTCCTTTTAATGGGAATGTTCCAGTATTTTTCCTACCCTTTACACTAATTCACAGGGGAGAGATTCCCTGAGGCTCTCCAAAGATTGTGGTATTGACTCCCTGTTGGTTAAGGCAACAGGAGTTCTCCCTTCTTCTGAAATTGGTCAAGGGCAATTACCACAAGCTTCTCTACAGACTGGATTTGCTCACACAAGATACATCCCAACCTTAAATCACTTCACCCACCTGGAAGATAGAGATTTCAGTATGTTTTAAGAACCTTTTTTTTTTTTTTTAGGACAGAATATGCAGAAGGTTCTAAGGAGGTGAAACAACCTACTACTAGAGAATCATATGTACATAAGTGGACAATATTTTCTAGTTGGTGCCATTCCAAGAACAATAACCTTTTTTAAGACCCAGTTGCCTCTGGTTCTTGATTTTTGTGTGAATTGTTTTCCTTGGGCCTCTATTATTTCTCTATCAGAGTTTATTTTTTGACCAATTCTGCTTGTCTGCACTTTGACAACCCCCCCTTTTCTTTTTATTCTTTATGTTAGGCTGTTTGTGAAAGTTAACACACTTTCACTGTGAAAATTGATGGCTCAACTTTGGGCTCTTTATGCTACATTTAAAAAACTGAATCTTCAGAATGTACTTTAAGCCAGACTTTTAATCTTTCATTATTCTTTCCAAAACCTAAGACAATGGAGAAAGAGTTCTTCTTACTCTGGATGTCCACAGGCAGCTCAGATACTACTTGGACAGAACTCTTTCTTTCAGGAAAGCCAATCAGCTAATGGTCTGCTTATGAAGGTAGAAAAAGACAACCAGTGACAGTTTTTAGATGGTTGTCTCATGTTATTCCTGCTATTCTCACCATATCAAGCTTCATCGAAGCAGGTTGAGAGCAGTCTGTACAAGACTGAGTAGAGGAATAGGGCTTTTCACCTATCTGTACAGGATAGGTGTTTGAGACTCTGGATTTTCCTGGTCAGGAACCTCTATGGTCCAGGTTCTGCATGGGCTTGGCAAGTTACATGCCAAAGGGGGCATTGTACTCAATAATGGGTTTGATAAGGAAAGAGTACAGGGATGTTATGACCTCCTTGTTCCTGGATGAAATACCTTTACGTATGAGGTGGGCCATGTAGAAAGCCTTCCGTACAACCAAGGCAACGTGGTGGTCAAAAGTCAGGCTGCTATCAACCTGGGTACCAAACTCCCTCATGACCGACTGCATGCTCTTGGAGGATGTTGACATCACTAGGGAAATTTAAGACAGAAACCAGCTTGCAGTCATCTGCAAACTTGGTGAACCACAGACCACTGGTTTTGACTTGCACCTCAGAAAAGTATTCCTTGAGATACACCGCTCATCACAGGTCTACTGACTGAGGCTCTTACATTTTTCTTTATACTACTGTATAAGGAGTTACAATTCTGTGAGACAGTATCAGTATCTTAGTTGTTCTGTGTTGCCTAGCTGTGACTGATTCAATAGACATCTGGATACAGAAAACCTATAAATATATTTTTTGGCACTTAATCTATTATCAGTGATAATCAACAAAACTGCTGCATTTATTAATTTGCTTGAGATTGCTTTTCTTGGTGTCTGCATTTTGTTTTAGTTAACAAAACTACTGCATTTATTAATTTGCTTGAGATTGCTTTTCATGGTGTCTGCATTATGTTTTAGTTAAAACTGCTGCATTTACTAATTTGCTTGAGATGGTTTTTCTTGGTGTCTGCATTTTGTTTTAGTTAACAAAACTGCTGCATTTATTAATTTGCTTGAGATTGCTTTTCTTGGTGTCTGCATTTTGTTTTAGTTAACAAAACTGCTGTGTTTATTAACTTGTTTGAGATTACTTTTCTTGGTGTCTGTATTTTGTTTTAGTTAACAAAACTGCTGTGTTTATTAATTTGCTTGAGATTGCTTTTTTTGGTGTCTACATTTTATTTTAGTTTATTTATTTATTTACATTTGTTGACCGGGAGTGTCCGACTGGACGTAGGTCCATTTTCAGTGGAGGCCCGGGGAGAAAAGCTCCACAGTTAAAATAAACAAACAGTAGTTACATTGGATTACATAGCAATTAACAATTTAACATAGCAATTACTTACAACATATTTACAGATGAAGAACATAGTACATCAGTAGACAACTAGAATCTTTATCTGTGAAGTACATAACAGACATTAATAAATGTTACAATAAGAAGTTCCTGCTGTATAATACATACTAGGCTTATGAGCATCTGAACTTGCTATAATCAAGGTAGTTAGTGGAGTGGAAAGAAAGGTAGTGGTTGGATGGGGTGGGTGATATTAGAGTGGGAGTTGCAAGGGCATAACCAGCATGTTTTTAGGTGCACTTTAAGCAAAATTTTGAAGTGGGTGCATGATGGTATGGAGGTAATTGTGGGTGTCTGGGAGTTCCAAAGTTCCAAGGGAGAGAGGCAGTTAACAAAACTGCTGCATTAATTAATTTGTTTGAGATTGCTTTTCTTGGTGTCTGCATTTTGTTTTAGTTAACAAAACTGCTGCATTTACTAATTTGCTTGAGATTCCTTTTATTGGTGTCTGCATTTTGTTTTAGTTAACAAAACTGCTGCATTTATTTATTTGCTTGAGATTGCTTTTCTTTGTGACTGCATTTTGTTTTAGTTAACAAAACTGCTGCATTTATTTATTTGCTTGAGATTGCTTTTCTTGGTGTCTGCATTTTGTTCCCACACTCCCTCCCTACTAGTGTCTTGTTGTTATACTTGGTGGTTTTGCAGTTGCTCCCTCCTACTGTAAATTTGATCTGGGACACTCCTCCCAGTCTAGTGTCATTAGCTCATTCTACGTAATACAGAGAGAACATTTGAAAAGGCCAACCCACTTAGGTTCTTAACCTTGAATTATCTTCTGTTCCTCCTTTCTCCCTTTCCACTTTACTTAAAAAAACTTTGCTAGAATCTCCTTGTGTTCTGACTGAATGTGCTTCACAAACAATCTGAAAATATAGACCTGATAAGTATATTTTGGCACTTTTTAACTGTTCAGAGTTGAATAAAACAATAATTGAATTCAGTTAAGAATACAGTTTGAATAAATTCCATTTATTTAAACTGTGTTTGCTTTAATATTGCTGCACACTCAAGTGTGCTAGCTTGCACTGCACTTGAATTGTTTTTAGTGCTGTTTTAGCTGCTTTTCTGTAAAAAAAAATATTCTAAGCTTGTTTCCTGTCTTTCCTGCTACTAGTCTAGTCTAGATACAGATTTGCTGTATCCAGGACTGTTTGTAAGCTTCTGAGCCCCCCAAGCCTTTCTGTGTTGGAGGGAAGCCTTCTAGCTTATCAGTGGGAGTGGTAAGCACTAGGTAGCTTATCTACCACAAGAGGTGTGGTTTCTGGCCCAGAAATTGTAGTTTATTGGCTGTTTGGGCAGTTTCTTCCATCTCTTTCAACATTCTGGTTTAAAAGCCTACAGTTGCACTTGTTTCCCACGTTTCCTGTAACTAGTACAGTCCAGATACAGATTTGCTGTATCCAGGACCGTTTGTAATCTTCTGAGCCCCCAAGTCTTTCTGTGTTGGAGGGAAGCCTTCTAGCTTATCAGTGGGAGTGGTAAGCACTAGGTAGCCTATCTACTACAAGAAGAGTGGCTTCTGGCCCAGAAATTGTAGTTTATTGGGTGTTTGGGCAGCTTTTCCATCTCTTTTGTCTTTCTGATTTAAAAGTCCATGTCTATGCTTGTTTCCCACCTTTCCTCTAATTAGTCTAGTCCAGATACAGACTTGCTGTATCCAGGACTGTTTGTAAGCTTTTGAGTGGTGCCAAAAAGTCTGCTCTTCAATTTTTCCCTTAGATCTGCTAGTTCTCTCCTCTCCTGCACTTTTACTAGCTTATTAGTCTAGCACTTTACCAAACTTCTTATAGCAATTATTGTAGCACACAAAAGTGTTACCAGCACTAAACATTCTACAAGGAAACAGCTCCAGTACTTATTATTAATGCCCGCCCCTCCAGGCATGTCTAAATGTCAGTACCCTTTGCTTTCTCCTATTTAACCTGGTGAACTTGGGCATCCTGAGGCAATGTAGCAACTACCTCATGTACACAGACAACCCTCTCCTCTTACCTCCCAACACTCAGACTTGTGAGAGATGCACTTATATATCCAAATTGGAAGCCACGCACTCTCCAACCAAGACAGGAATAGCTGGTCAAGAGGAGAGGGCCAACACTTGCACCACACCACATGGAATACATAGCCCTACAGAACACACACCAGCACTACCTTCACATAAAAACACAAACCACATACCCACCTTCATGGAGGCTATCAATAAAAATCTACCCAAACAGCAGAGACCTCCAAGGCAGAAATGCACTTGACCACCACAACACAACACTAATCACAAGACACATAACTCTCCTAAACAGTGTGCCACTCAACCAAAGCCCCTAAGGCAAAACAGCATGCCCAACACACTAGTCATAGATGACTCGATAGTGAGGCACACTGATGTCCCACTCACTAGGTTGAATAAGGAGAAAGTAACAGTCAGCTGCCTGTCAGGTGCCAGGATCCACCACATAATGCATGCACTCAGATCCCTCAACAACAGGTACAAATATGACTCTGTCATTGTACATGTGGGTGTGAATGACCTGAGATGTACCTCCTTGGACTACATGAAAAGAGATATGGAGGAGCTCTTGGATTATGTAGCCCAGATGGGTATGACCCTAGCCGTGTGCAGCCTCCTACCATCACCCAGAATTATACCACAGTACAAGCAGAAAATGATTGATTTTAACAATTGGCTAAGTTTATGGTGTCATTCTAAGGGTATCCAGTATCTATCTGCCTGGGATGATATGATTGACAGACCTCAATGCTTTGCCAGAGATGGCCTGCATCTGGGCTTCCGGATACTGGCCAAGACTCTTGCCACCCCATAGTGCCTTTTTTAGGTGGTGTTTCAAAGACTAAATTACCACTGTAACAGCTACAAACAAATGCAATCTGAGGGTCATGCTGCTCAGTGCTAGAAGTCTAAATCTCAAAATGCACTCGCTGAAAGCACTCCTTAAAATGGAGAACATCGACATTTGTGCTGTAACAGTGACCTGGTTCAAGGCAGCAGAAAGCACCCCTGCACTACCAGGCTATAAATCATTCCACACCTTTCGGCTCCAGAACTTTGACCGAAGCTCCAAAGACGGTGGTGTTTCCATAGCCATAAAGGATGTGTGCACCTCCAGACTGGTAGCCCAACATAACGCATCAGAGATACTTCAGGTGCAAATAACATTGGGTGAGACAGCGATTCAGATCATAGCCTGCTATAGGTCCCCAACCATGTCCCAAGACTCACACTCCATGTTCCTAAGCACCCTGGAGAATATTAGGGTCCAACCTAACACTCTCATACTGGGCGACTTCAACTACCCCTCCATTAACTGGGAAAACTACTCATGCACCAATACACTTGCTCAACATTTCCTGGAATTCATTAATTCCAATGCCCTGGACCAGTTCATTCTTACTCCCACTAGAGGTAGCAACATCCTTGACCTGGTCGTTACTAACATGGGTGACCATTGCTCTACACCAATAGTCCACTCCTCCCTGGTTAGATCCGACCATAAACTAATCACCTTGGAAATCCACATCCCTCCCATCCCCCCGCAAAGGTAACCACCATGAAAACCTTCTCCAAGTCTAACTTTGGGCTCCTAAAACAGAGGTGGCTAACTTCATGGCACCCATGCAAATGGAGAACAGTTGCATGACTGCCAAATCATACACTAATGTCCTGTACGAGCACATACACAAATGCATGGATCTTGCCATACCCAACAGAACCAAGATGCTCTCCTCCAAAAAAAGGAAGCCAATCTGGTGGCCCCCTGCCACAAACAAACTCTACAACAGAAGGAGTAAACTGATGCAGAATAAGGTGAAGTCCACAACTCCCTTATCAGCCTCAACAAAAAGTTGAGATCCGTCATCAAATCCTCTAAAGCTAGCTATGAAAACAGAATTGCAGCAGATAGTAAAGACAACCACAAGGCCTTCTATAGTTATGTAAAGAATCTCCACAGCAATACCCAGATTTACTCTGAGCTACTGCACAATGGTACCTCCTATACTGAGCCAACAGATATTGCCACTATACTGGCCGAGAGATTCAGTGCCAACTTTACCCCTCTCCGCCCCACCAAAGGACCAATCACAATACCAGCAGATTCCGAGGCACCCAGTATTACTGCTGCACAGGTTAAAACAGCACTGTCCAAGGCCAGGAATGCAGCTTCTGTGGGACCTGGCAATATCCCTGGCTGTGTTCTACATGAACTACAGAGTGATCTGGCACATCACCTGTGTGCCCTGTTCAATCACAGCCTCACCTCAGGCTTTGTCCCTACTGAATGGTATACTGCTACAGTTGTCCCTCTCCACAAAGGAGGAGTGACTACAGACCCTGGGAACTATCGCCCCATTAGCCTGAGAGTCTGATATGTAAAGCTATGGAATGCATCATCATGGACCTAATCAACAAGGATATAGGGAATCTCCAAACACTGGATCCCACACAGTTTGGTTTTGTGAAGGGTAGATCATGCCTGCTCAACCTGGTCGACTTCTTTGAGTCAGTCACCAGAGCTGCGGATGAAGGCAAGCTGGTTCATACAGCCTACCTTGATCTGGCCAAGGCCTTTGGTACCATTCCCCACTCAGAAATCATAGAAAAACTCACCAAGCTAGGCATCAACCCCTACATCACTAGATGGGTTTCAAACTGGCTCACAGATAGAACACACAGTGTGAAAGTAGCTGACTCTAAGTCAGACTACTGACCAGTCACAAGTGGAGTCCCACAGGATTCAGTCCTGAGTCCTCTCCTGTTTGGTATCAACTTCTCTGAAGTCCAGGCCAACACAAAGGGACTCTAGCTGACAAAGTTGCAAGTTGGGAGCTATTATTAACTCCCCAAGTGATGCTGACATCCTACAGAAAGGCCTCACTGAGACCAACGACTGCTTTCAGAACCATGCCTTAAACTCAATGCCAAAAACTGTGTCATCATCCCATTTGAGAAAAAAATGGTTCCCATGAATTACCACATCAATGGTAGTCCACTGAACACAGAAGGCATTATAAGAGATCTGGGAACACAGGTTGACAGCAACCTCTCTTTTGACCACCTCACTGCCACTGTGGTCAGAAAGTCCTTATATGTGGCACATCTCATTACTAAGGATTTTGCATCCAGGAAGAAAGAGATAATTGTCTCCCTGTACTCTTCCCTCATTAGGCCAATCATGGAGTACAGTGCCCCATTTGGCATGTACCTCACTAGACACCTACAACAACTGGAGAGGCCACAAAGTACCTCACAAAGAGGATCCTAGGCCTTAAACACTTGTCCTATATAAACAGACTCAAAAAACTCCAACTACTATCTCATATCGCCTACTTAGAGGCAATCTCTGCTCGATTTACAAAGCCATGTCTGACCCAGCTCTGTTATAAATACTGCATCTAAAGAAATCCCAATCCCTACGCACCACACACTCCAGAGACCTCAAACTCATTACCACAATCAACACAACAAGCTGGAGGGACAGGTTCATAACCCAGAGACTGCCCATGCTATGGCATAGACTTCACATACATGTCAAACAGAGCACCTCACTGGCCCTCTTCAAGAGAAATCTTGATGAGTGGATGGGAAATAGAAAATTCACCCCGGGGATCACTCCAGTGGCTCTACTTGACACAGGCACTGGGAACTAAGAGTGGGTGGCACGATGCCAGGGTAATCCTATGGGCTAGGCTTGTAAAGGCTCCAGGGTATTGGCCTAGTACACACCTATGAACTACCAGAGGTGGTTCCCCTATTTTGACTGACTGAGTTCTATCAGTGAGCCAGTTAGCTACCCATCTGGTAACATAAGGATTGATGCCTAGCTGGAAAGTTTATCTATTATGCCCGAGTGGTGAATAGTGTCAAAGGCTTTGGCTAGGTCAAGGACGGTGGTGTGCACTGTCTTCCCCTCGTCCATGGCTTTCATGACTGTTTCAAAGAAGTCAACCAGGTTTAACAGGCATAATCTCCCTCTGACAAAATCAAACTGTGTGGGGTCATCTGTTTGGAGGTTGTTAATGTCCCTGTTTATAAGGTCCATGATAATACATTCCATGGCCTTGCAGATCAGGCTAGTTAGGCTGATGGGCCTACAATTGCCTGGGTCAGTGGATGCTCCATCTTTGTGTAGAGGGATGACAGTGGCTGTCCTCCATTTGGCTGGGATGAAGCCTGTGCTCAGGCCTTGGTTTAATAGGGTGCCTAATGTAGTGGAGAGCTCATGCTCGTGACCAGCCTGGATGTGTGTATATCTTTCATGTAGGATACAGCCTGGGGTGTTGTCAGGTCTCATGGAGACTGTATTTTTTGCCTTTGAGAGGGCATTAAAGACCTGCTCCCTGGTGATGAGACCATGGGTGGCATGTGCTAGGAATGTCCTGGTTTACTGATGGGGGAATGGGGGGTGAAGTTTTCACTGAACCTGTCTGCCACCAGGTTGGATATATGTATGGCTTTTGTGTATATGGTGTTCTTGACCACCAATTCAGAGCAGCTTTGGGTGTTACCTTTGAGCTTGTGGACATATGTGAACAAGGCCTTCTGATTTTCCTTAATGGATGTGGCCAATTTGTACTTGAAGTTAGCCTTAGAGGATTTCAGAAGTCACCTTATTTGCTTGTTCAGACAAAGGAGAGATTGCTTCCAACTTGGCACCTGCTCCTTCTTGGTCCTGGACAGCAATTTTTCCCTTTTATTATAGAGTTTGTTTATTGTTGCTGTCCACCAAACAGGTTTATTCTTCCTTGAGGAAGATGATTTGGTCCTGTCAGGTATTGCTGAGCCCATACAGCTATGTAGGTGCTCATATAGTTTTTTGGGGTAGGCTTGGACATTTGTGCTAGTTTCAACTGAAGGGACGGTGGCTGTGAAGCTGCTTATACCTGCTCTCAGGAGATTGTAGTCAGCTTTGAAAAAGTTTTTTTGTTTGACTCTGACAAAGGGGGGGTCAGGGGAGATGGTGACTTTGAAAGTGATCACTTTATGGTCAGAGCTTACCAAAGATGATGACACTGTAGGGGTGCTACATAGTGGCTACTCATGTTAGTTAGTAGCATGTCCAGGATTTTCAACTCTTGTGGGGGTATCGACCAGCTGATCAAATGCATTGGCATTGAAGTCAAGGAATTTCTGGGCATTCATGTTCGGGCTAGAATCTGTCTTCCACTCCATGGTTGGGTAGTTACCCAGGATTAGTGTAGAGGGTTGAATCTTGATGGATTCAAGTAAGTCCAAATAGTTGGAGTGGGCATCTTGAGTCATAGTTGGGGGTCTGTAACTAGCTATGATTTGAATGGTGTTTTGTCAACAGTTAACTGTACTTGGAGTGTCTCCTGTGCATCATACTGTTTGACCAGCCTGGAGGTGGGTATGTATTTGATAAATATTGAAACTCCACCTCCTTTGGCTTTATAGCTCTCCATTTGGGGTCTGAAAGTATGGTAGGATGAATAACCTGATAAGGCTGGGGTGCTGTCCGTAGCTTTGAACCAAGTTTCAGTGACTGCACAAATGTCAGCATCTCCCAGAGTGAAGAATGCTTGCAATGAGTGCAGCTTCATGCTAAGACTCCTAGCGTTTAGCAGCATGACCTTTTTCATTTAGAAGAATTTTTCACATTGGTAATTTTGTGCTCATGACTTTGCCTAAAAAAGGCAATATGAGGAGGCAAGAGCCTTTACCAGAATCCTGAAGCCCAGGGGAGACAGATGAAGGCCATCTCTGGCAAAGCATCGTGGTCTGTCAGTCATGTCCTCCCAGTCTGTCAGGTACTGGATCCCCTTGGAATGAGACCAGAAACTAAGCCAGTTGCTAAAGTCAAACATTTTCTGTTTGTATTGAGGCATCATTCTGGGTGATGGTAGCATGCTGCTTAAGGCTAAGGACATACCTGCCTGGGACACATATTCAGCAAGCTCAATCATGTCTCTCTTCATATAGTCCAGACAGGTACATCTCAAGTCATTCACACCAACATGGACTATGACAGAGTCATAACAATGCCTGTTGTTATGAGACTTGAGTGCATGTGTGACATGGAGGATTCTAGCTCCTGACAAGCAACTTACCATGACTTTCTCCTTGTCTAGCCTGATGAGGGGCACATCTGTGTGTCTCACGATAGAGTCCCCTATGACTAGGATGTTGGGTTTGTGGCTGGGCCATAGATGCTGTGAGACACTAGCTCCTGACAAGCAACTTACCATGACTTTCTCCTTGTCTAGCCTGATGAGGGGCACATCTGTGTGTCTCACGATAGAGTCCCCTATGACTAGGATGTTGGGTTTGTGGCTGGGCCATAGATGCTGTGAGACACAGGCATGTGTACTATGTGTGGTGCTTGGTGCTATGGGTTATGATGTGCATGTGTGTTTTTGCTTCAGATGTCTCTTTTGTTTAGGTATATTTTTGTTGAGAACCTCTGCATATATAGGAGTCTGTTGTACAGGTGTGGGTGGTGTTAGAGGTGTTTTGTTTTTAGTGTTTGAGCAGACAACCTTCTCTATGCCAGATGTACTGGCTTATGACTGAGACACTAAGGATTCTAAGTTCTTAATGTAATTACATCTCTCATGTATTGTGTTCCTGGGTGGTAGTAGTAGAGAGTTGTCCATGTACATGAGGCAGTTGCTACAGTGTCTCAGGATGCCCATATCAACCAGACTAGCAGGAGAGACCATAGGAAATTGTCTGTCCATGGTTATCAGAATCTGTGGAAGAGAGGTCAGAGATAGTAGAGTGGGTACTATCTGAAGAGAGTACCTATTGGTATGAGTAGGGTTTGGATAAAATCAATACAGTAGCTGCAAGGGAGAGCCTCACACAAGAGTGCTGGTATGGGAAAAATGCAGCTGAGATACCTCGCAAAGGATTAAAACAGTGCAGCGGTGGTGCACAATGCACAAACAAGCACCAATCCATGCAATTGTGGGGTTTAAATACCACAAAATGAAAGTAAAATAGAAACACTGGAACTGACCAATCAACCTGGTGCCAGACCAGTTCCAACCAGTTCACTTACTTCCACTACGTGCAGGTGGGCCCCAGCCAACACAAGATGAAGTAGCAGGAAACACAGGAATCATGCAAACAGATCTGGATACAGCAAAATCTGTAACCAGACTATGCTAAATATATTTGAACTCTTCCGGATGTGTACTTTGTTTCATTTTTTGACTGGTTCTATATTTGAACTCTGTTTAGGTTGATTTAACACAGGAGGACAGATACACACTTAAATATAACATAAACAAACAAGAGCAAACTGATTTAAACAAATTAACAATTAACCAATAAAAAAGCTCAAAACTGAGACCTGTTTCAGCAACCTTCAATCAGACAAGTTCTAACTGCACACTCCTGGCACTAGGGTGTAGGGTAATCCTCTCCAACAAAAGATGGCCTGGTTTAGTGCTCAACTTATACAAACAGAACTAGATTCAGCAGGTCTGAATCTAGTCTATGTTACAGCAAACAAAGTGTACTAGTTTTAGAAAGAAACAGCTCAAATAAGCCTTCAACTAGCAATTCCCAGCTCAGAATGGTAGAATCTACCCTGTCCTCCCACAAGAGTACAGACCTCAAAACTTCTTAATGTAAAATAACTGGCCTGAAGCCCAAGTTCTTAAACCAGAACTAAGGCACTTTTAGAATAACAGACACACTAAGCCTTCAACTAACAATTCCCAACTTAGAAATATGTAAGCTACCTCTCCTGCCACAAGAGTGTAGACCACAAACCTTCCTAATGTAAAACAACTGGCCTGAAGCCCAAGTGCTTAAACCAAAAGGCTTAGAATAACAGTTATGATTTAATCAGGCTACTAACGAGCAGTAAAATATGCAGCAGAATAAATGCAATTAAATATTTTTAAGAACAAGCAGCAAAAGCAAAATAAAGTAATAAAGTAGGAAGAAACACAAATACAGTAAAAACTGATGAAAAAGTGAATTTTTTAGGTTAAGTAGGAAGGGAAGAAACAAGATAATTCAAAGTTGAGAAACTAAGGGGGTGGGCCTTATGAAATTATCTCTTTCTACTCACTAGAATGAATCCACAGAATGAGCAGATGAGATGACAAGATGGGACTGGGAGGAGTGTCTAAAATGAGATTTATAGCAGGGCAGGCAAATCAAAAGCCACCATATTTAAGAATGCAACAAGAACAGAGCAGATGAGAGGGGAAAATGCAGCCAGATATCAGCAATATTCATAGCAAGAAGGCCAACAAGCAGGCCAATCAAGCACTCAGCAAAATAGAGACATTTCTAAATAAAAGAACAATCTGTTTCTCAGCTCCATCCACTAATTAACTGGTATTATTCACAGTTTGCAGAGGAATTCTTTGGTGAATTTTTTTAACTGACCCTAGCCAAGAACTCTTAAAACTCCAACAGAACAGAAAACTTAAAACAAAACAAATGTGATACTAGAATAAGATACAAAATAGAAGTGATCAAACCTTAAATGAAGAGCTTCAATTCAAAATAAAATGCAGCCAGAGATCAGCAATATTCAGAGCAAGCAGGCCAAATAAACACTTCAGCTAAATAGAGATATTTCTAAATAATAGAGCAACACTGCTTTTCAGCTCCACCCACTAATTAACTAGTGTTATTCACAGTTTGCAAAGGAATTCTTTGTTAACTTCTTTAACTGACCCTAGCCAAGAACTCTTAAAACTCCAACAGAACAGAAAACTTAAAACAAAACAAATGTAATACCAGAATAAGATATAAAATAGAAGTGATCAAACCTTAAATGACGGGCTTCAATCCAAAATAAAATGCAGCCAGAGATCAGCAATATTCAGAGCAAGCAGGCCAACTGTGACTTTCTCCTTGTCTAGCCTGGTGCGGGGCACATCTGTGTGTCTCACAATAGAGACTGCTTCCTTACTGGCTATTGTGGAATTATTTTAGCAGTTACAAAATTATAAAATACCTTCCATTTAATACATTGGGAACACTTTCATTTAACAAATCAAGGCTACAGAATGATAAAATAAATTCTATAAATAGACCATTAGGCATCAGTGGCAGCATTTGAAGAAGAACAAGTACACTGTGCAAAATACATGGGTACATACCATTATAGTGAATAATGCATTAACTAGTGGAGGTGAAAGTACAAAGAAAAGTAAAAGATTAGCTAGGAGTGAAGAAGGAGCAGAGCCAAGATTTTGATAGGAATTTCTTTAGAGTGGTCTTGAATGTTTGAAGATTAGGGTTACATCTGATGGGTAGTGGGATGGAATTCTATTTTTTCCTTCAGTGTGGGAGTAAAGGCTGAGACCAGGAAATTTATTGGGTCTGTATACTGAGAGGAGACGTTTGTTTCCAGAGGAAGGACGTTGTTGACAATAGGATAGAAAGGCATTCTTCACAACAATTCAGACTCTCTTTTGTTTGTGGTGACATTGAGGATGTCCAGTCCCCCCTGTGAACAATTCTAGAGCACACATACTGTGAGTGACATTAGGACTGCCCATTCATTGCATGACTAATATTTCACAGACCAGAAGTGTGATTTCCAAAGTCCATAAACAACTCCATCAACTTACTGCGGATTCTTACTCTACCAAAGCCTTTCTACAACGGCATTTGGGCTACTAAATCTACTGAACATCAGAAGTCTCTCTATTGTCAGTCAGGTGTCTATCCCATGTGACATCTACCTGAAATAAAGATAAGCAGCTTCCATATTTTTGTAATTTTCTGAAGTTAAGAAAATGGTTATGTTATTATCACACACATGCAGCCCATACCCTTCATCTGTAGAACCTTAATACACTGCCTCTACATTAATAACACTGAGGCTGCCAGTTTCCTTATTGTCAAGTACTTGTGAAAAATCTCTCCTTTACATTTTTGATACTAAAATAAATAAAATCGCCCATTACTGCATCATGTAGTAACTCTTGGGCTTCCCATTGCAATGAAAATTCACAAGCCCTTTCCCACCCCTTCTTAGTCTTAGAATCCATAACTGGAGGTGCTTCTTCTCACTTCCCAATCAGATACATAACTTTCCCACTTGATATTTGGTCACTAATTGAAGGGAACCCTTTGGTATTATTTTCTAATAGACTTAGAACAAAAAGGCTAGAACATGTTAATTTCTCATCATTTTAGGATAACGTTATTAATATGTCATATATTAATCCATCAAAATTATATCACTGTGTGACATCTGGCTATATCCCACCAGACTGCCAACAATTAAATGACGTCCCTTACTATCCTGGGTAAGTAACTAAGATGCTTAAATCCTCACTACTAACTCCAATATGAGACTGTCACTTAAACAGAAGTAATATTTCACATTTTCCCCTAAAAGCACAACAGGAACATGCTCTATTCTCTGGGGCTGGACTATATACCTCCATCCACCCAAATGTATTTTCTTATTACACACTTCACAGCAAAGTGTCCCAGTTTAAGACCTCTGATGCACTCAAACCCAAAGTAAATTTAAATCTCACACATCCAAACACTACTAGGAAAGCATGACACAGATTTCCAGCTGTGTCTCTTTCCCAAAATAATACAGCAATGCTGTCACCAATCAGAGGGTCCTCATGCCCTTCTAAAGGGATATCCAATTATGGAAATTAATTATTTATTATTATTTATTTATTTGCATTTGTTGACCGGGATAGTCCACTGGGCCAAGTCGGCCTGTTTTCAGTGGAGGCCCGGAGAGAAAAGCTCCACAAAAATAGTTACATTGCATTGCATTACATTTACATTGAATTACATTTACATATATGTAGGGGGATCTAGGACACTTGCTCGGAAAAGCAAGTGTTCGAATCCATATATACCAATCACAGTTTAAAGAAAGCACTTTAATCGAAAAAGATCTTCCGTTAAACTGTGAAAAAAAAAAAAAAAACACTAATTAAATGTTTTTGCAGGGGGGCTTCACCCCCCCCCGCACCCAGCCCCCCACACCCCCCTACTTAAATATTCTCACTCCAGGGTCGCACTACAGTGGAGTAAAGGAATATTCCCTTACTACAAGCAGTGTGACCGCACACCACTCACACATACCTGAAATTGCTGCTTATGAACAGCAATTTGGTATGTGAATGCAATTTGACTTTCAGTGAAAGTTAAATTCGCACAAGTGTCCAGGTCCCATGTAGGGTTACATTACATTATTATTAATAGAACAATATTCATTCTAATGTATTAGGAAACATTAGTAGAATAGGAAATCTTATTAATCATATTTAAATCAGAACTGACAGAGAAAAGCTCATTAGGTATTCATGTAAACAAAAAAATATAAAGAGGAGGGTAGGAACAAAAATGAAGGAGGTAGTTTAGGTAGGAGCATGAGAGGGACATTCCCATTTGGAGGATAGATGTGAGAAGAGCTGCATTTTGAAGTTGTTATGGTTAGGTAAGTTGCGTAGATGAGGGGGGGGGTTCCAAAGTTTGGCTATTAAGCAGGATAGTAGTAGTTGGCCTGGAGATTAAGAGGGTTTATGTACTTGAAGCAGATTTTAGTTCTCGGATCTTAGGGAGTGGGAGGGAGTGTAGGGTGTAAGAGCTTTGGTTAGGGATAGACAGTCTGATGGTTTGAAGATGAGATTGTGAGTAGTGGTTAGTTGCAGATATCTAAGGTAGTTGGGGAGCTCTAGCCATTTGAAGGTGAGCAGTGAGTGGCAGTGGTGAGATGAACTTTTGGAGTTGCTAGCGAATTTGCAAATTTTGTGGTAGCAGGCTTCCAGTTTGGAGCGCAAGCCTAGTTGGAGGTTGGTAAATAGGGGAGCACCGTACATAAGAGATAGGAGGAGGAAGGTTGTTGCAAGAGTTTGTCGGGTGGAGGGGCTGAGATAGCTATTGTGCCTGTATAGCAGACCAATCTTCTGATGAGTTTTCTTGATAGCAGAGTATATGTGGGAGTCAAACTTTAGGTTTTCATCAGTAATGATGCCTAGCAGTTTGGTTGAAGGGACTATTTCTAAAGGAGCTTTATTTTGGCTTGTAATGCAGAAATGGTTTCTGTCTAATGTGGAATTTCTAGTAGGGGTAAAGATCATTAGTTTAGTTTTGGTAGCATTTAGGGCAAGGCGATTGGCTTTCGTCCAGGATTCAGTATTAGTAAAGGCAATTTGGGTTTTTATTAGTAGTTCAGAGGGGGAGGAGGCTGAGGAGATGATGGTGGAGTCATCTGCATATTGGATGACGGAGGCTTCAGGGATGGAGAGGTGGAAGTTATTGATAAATATGTTAAAGAGCAGAGGGCCTGGAAATGAACCTTGGGGAACCCCGGTGGGTGTGTGGAGGAAAGGAGAGGTAGATTCTTTCCACTGGACGGCTGGTGTTTGGATAGGTAGCTGGTGAACCAGGCAATGGTAGAGGGAGAGAGATGTAAGGATGGGAGCTGGGATAAAAGTAAGGAGTGGGAGATGGTGTTTAATGCTTTTGAGAGGTCTAAAAATAGAGATGATACATATTTGCCTTTATCACGTGCTAGGTTGATAGCCTCTAAAAAGAAAAGGAGGGCATTGATGGTACTGTGAATAAATGATAGCTATGACCAGAACAGCCAGGCCTTTGTGGTGACCTGGAGAGTATCAAACAGGTAGAAACACTCTCTAATCTCTAAAGAAAAACACTGGTTTCCAGCCCTAATGTAAAGGAATGAAAAACATTTAATAATAAGTAAAATGATTACAAAATGGTAAATCAAAACTCTCAATAAACAGTAGAATTCAGTCACCAGAAATGTAAAATTAACCTGCAGGATAGGAGTCCATTATTCTAGAAAATTATTCTATCTTAATAACTAGGCTTTCCTGACCTAACTAAAGAATACTGTCCCTGATCTACTCTAACATATAATAGCAAGACCAAGGCAAGTTTACAGTTTTTTTGGTGAGTTCTCTTTTCTTTCTGTCCACTGACTGCCCATTACTTGACAAACTGCTCAGTACTTGACAAACTGCAGTTTGTTCTTATCTCCTGGAATTGATTAGACATTAACTGCCGTGATATGGTGATCTCTTCCATAGAGATGTCAATCCTAGCTAGCTCACCCAAAAGATCGGTTACCATTTCCCTTTCAGACTCTTCCTACCATCCACTATGCTCAATACTAGGGCTTCTCTGTTATGATAAGGTTTCATCATATTCACATGGTGCATTTTGTGCCCTTGTCTCCTTCCTACCAAATTTACCATGTAGTTCAAATCATTGATTTTCCTCACCACCTCAAAGGGTCCCTCCAAAGCTACTTGTAACTTGTTATGTCTAACAGGAACAAGTACCATCATGTTCTGTCCCTCAGCATACTCTCGGGCCCAAGCATTCCTGTCATGCCACACCTTCTTTTGTTGTAGAGCCACTGCTAGGTTCAAGAGAACTAAATCCATGAGCTCCTTAAGTCTTGTCTGAAAGTTGAGAACATAAGCCACAACTGACTGTTTTCGAGATTCACTCTCACTTTCCCACTCATCTCAAATTAAATCTAAAGGCTCCCTCACCCTATGCCTGTATAAGAACTCAAAGGGTGAAAACCCTGTAGATTCCTGTAGTACTTCTCTGTATGCAAATAGATGAAGCAAATACTTGTCTCATTTCAATACACAGGAGGTTCAGATTCAAAAGTTTACTAGTGTACACCAGGAGGCAAAAAAACATACAAGTACAGAATTTTGTCTGACATGAAACAGGAAGCACACAATTTTATATAGGTTTACCATTTAGCTATACCCACCTTTCTGACGTGATATGTCACAGGGCATCTACATCACTTTAGCTTACAATTCTACATTCATTAAGTTTGCTGATGCTGTACATTTAAAAAAACTTTTCCTTTAGATACAATACGGCCTTGCTATCCAGCTGGTCACTTATAATGTCTTTCTGTAAAATTATTTATTCAAGGTTTCATATCAGTTTGAATACAATAGCAGCTTCAGTCTTTTAATGCATATCTTTGTTCTGTTACACTTCCTCACACAGCTGCGTGATATCTAAGTAACACATATACAAGGCCATCTCATTCCGAGAGGAAAGAGCAGAAGATTTCATTATTTCACACATTTAATTTCCTGACCCAGCAGATAATCACTTGTGAAAAGCATAAACATTAAAACTTGCTAAGCTAGCATTCTGTCAGGGTCAGGGATCAGCTTTTGCTTTAAGCCACACTGCAGTTTCAAAACTACTTCACATTTAGACATGAATTAATTTTACTACTATATGATTAATAGAATAAAATGCATTATATACTACTTTGCTTTTAAACTAGCATTTCTCATGTATTCAAATACACATTTTTCTAACATTTTCCCCCATTAATACTTTTTATTCTATTTTGAAGTATGCATAGTGTCATTTCATCTCCTAGCCTTTTCCGCTCAGGATTTTCAGCTAGGTGAGTCATTTAATCTATACTTCAGAAAAAGCGTCATCTGAAATCAATCTTTCAATTTCAATATCTTGGTAGAAAGTTTCAGTAACAGATACATCAACAAAATCTTTGATTAATCTTTTTATGCAGGGAATTCCACAGCAAACACATGCTCCTATTAGGAGTATACCCACACAAATGGCAATTAGAATGTTCATTAGGATGGAACCCCACCCCCCAAATAGATTCTGGAAAAAGTCCGTCAGTGGGTTTGGGCCTGGTTCAGTCATGGCTGATACTTGCTGAATTACCTCTAGGTGGTTATTTATCTCGTGACGATTGTCAGGAATAAAAGCACAGCATTTTTCTTTGATAAGCGCGCACGTACCACCTCTCGCCGCTAGGGTGAAGTCAAGAGCCATCCGATTTTGTAGCATAACAGTTCTCATTGCATTCAGTTCATCAGTCACCAATTCTAGGGTGGAAAAAGTTGCATTACTCATTACTTCGAGAAGTTTCGACAACTTCCTCAGCTCCCAGATCGATTTGACTGCTCCATAAGCTGGGAGTATTCCTGCCCAGGATATAACACTGTCACTCAAGTCCATATGAGTCAATTCACTTTTGTCTTTTACTGAATTATGGTCTTTTCAACCAGCTTCGATCTTCCCAACTGGATTCACAGGTTTCTTAACTGGACCTTCAGATTTTCGAGCTGTTTCCCTTACGTTTCGTATTTTACCCAAATGTAATTTTGCAGTATGTCTTATTGCTGGAACCAAGTAACCCAAAAAACAACTGCCGGACCAATTCTCAGGTAACCATTTATATGCCTTTTTCCCACAAATAAAATAACAGTTTTCTACTTTAGTACTAATACGCATCAGCCCTGCATGAAACATTTTTTGATCTATAACTGACAATTGTTTAAACAAAACTGGATTTTTTTGAATGTCACTCATAGTTGTTTTCAATGAGTTTAAATACGAGTCATAATTAGTATTGCAAAAAGTATTGCCATTACTATTCTTAATATAACATGGGTAAGATATGGTTATATTGCAATTGCTCCAGCCCACCTGGAGAGTGTCATTTTTGTAGAAACATACAACTCCTTTTTGTGTGACAGGTAAAAATAAAGCTATTTTGTCCTGTGATCTCACGGTTCCTGTGTCGAAAAGTAAATTCTCCCAAGTCTCATTTATCCCCAAAGGGACAGTGGACATTACCAGTCCTCCATATGCTGTTGGTATAGCTGTACAAACCCAGCAATTTGAAATGTTCATAGTCTCTGCATACACACGTTTCATGGCCAGGTATGTGTTAAAATTTGGATGCCAGTCTATAGACGTTTCATCACGCCTTCCCACTTTCACTTGTGTGGTTGTGTGTAGGATAAACCACAGCAAGAGGAAAATTGTCACAATTACAGTTAATAAATGTACACACAACAAAATGATTATGTAACATCTCTGGGGTTGATCTAGACTTCTATTTGCTTTGTTTTTGGCCATCTCGGTCTGGTTGTATATCAGTCACAAAGTTTTTATCAAGTTGAAAGTTCTTTACCGGTTTACAATGCGTTAAATGAACCCAGGATGTCCTCTCAGCCACTCTGACTGCAGTAGGAGTTGCCAACAAAACCTGGTACGGTCCCTCCCACTTTGGACTCACCCAATTCTTCCTTTTCGTCACTTTCACCCAAACGTATGTCCCAGGAACCACGACTGCTTCCACCGGTCTGGTCTGTTCCTTATCTGAAAAAGAGTTAAACTGCAAAACAGATTTATTTGTTAACAGTTTTTTCATATAACTAGCTAATAAACTGTCAGCCTCCTGCTCTGCAGGCATGAGAGCTTTCCACTGAGGCACATAATATGCTCTCCCAAAAATCATTTCAAAGGGAGTCAAACCCTTTGCATTTGGAACCGTTATCATACTCAGCAGTGCTAAAGGCAGACAGTATATCCAATTCTTTTGGGTCTCTTCTACTAGCTTCCTTAACTTGTTCTTTAGGGTACCATTGTACCTTTCCACCAGTCCTGCTGACTGTGGGTGGTAAGCACAATGGTTCTTCAAGGAGATACCAAAAAATCTCCCAAGCTGGTGAATCGTTTGATTCACAAAATGTGTGCCATTGTCACTATAAATCCTTTCCGGAATGCCAAATCTAGGGATTACTTCTTTTATCAGGGCTTTCGCCACTGTTGCTGCATCCGGGTTTTGGTTGGAAAAGCTTCTACCCATTTAGAAAACATGTCTATAATAACTAAACAAAACTTTTTCCCTTCACATTTATTCAATTCTATGAAATCCATACAAATAGTATGGAACGGGTATGGTGGTATAGGAAAACTTCCTTGCTTGGTTTTAAATGCTCCTTGTGCATGATGCTTGTTACAAGTATGACAAGCTGCACAAAATTTTTTTGTGTAGTTTATGTATCCATATGTTTGGAATATTCGATTTACTAACTGTACCATCCCCCCTGTTGAGACATGGCACTGCCCATGGCTCAACAAAGCTGCATATCTAAATAAATTAGACAGCAATATCGGTTTTCTTTCTTTGGAAATGTACAGTCCATTCTCAAGAATTGCACCTCATTTTACCCATTTTTCTGCTTTTGTAGTAAGCATCTGCATTGTTTTTAACATGTCTAAATCTAAAATCTCAGAGGGTTGTAATTCCTCATTTAAAAGTAAAGTTTCTGAGTCTGAGGCTGCTTGCTTTGCAGCTGCATCAGCTCGTGCATTGCCTTTCGAAATCTTATCTTGTTGTTTTGTATGAGCTACACATTTACAAATAGCTACTTTGGTAGGTAACTGAATAGATTCTAATAACTCCAAAATAAATTGCGCATGATTAATAGGTTTTCCACTGGATGTTATCATTCCTCTATTTTTCCATTGTTGTGCAAATACATGTACTGTAGAAAAAGCATACTGACTATCAGTATATATGTTCACACACTTGTTTTTTGCTAAAGTACATGCTCTCGTCAAAGCTATCAACTCTGCTGCTTGTGCAGATAAGTTGTGTGGTAAGGATTGAGCTTCTAAAATTTCAGTGTCTGTAACTACTGCATACCCTACCAGATTCTTCCCTGTAGGACCCCTTCTGCATGAGCCGTCCACGTAATATGTCACCTCGGCATTATCCAAGGGCATATCTGTAAGATCTTGTCTAGGTAAAGCTAACTGTTCAATTTCCTGCAGGCAGCTTGTGGTGTGCCCTCTGCAGGAGTTGGAAGTAATGTTGATGGATTCAATGTCGTACATCGTTCAATTGTCATATGAGGTTGGCTCAGCAGTATAGTCATACATGAAAGATGTCTAGCAGGAGAAAGGTATGCCATTTTCTCTTGCCGTAAAATTATTGCAACTGCATGAGGCACTCTCAATGTGAGAGGGTGGAATAACACTACTGAGGCCGAAGCCTGCACTGCCATTGCGGCTGCAACTACTGCTTGTACACAGTGAGGCAAAGATCGCGCCACTCGATCTAACTGTGATGAATAGTATGCTATGGGGCGTTACTTGTCCTCATGTTGTTGCGTCAATACTGACGTCATATATCCTTGCTTACAATCTATGGTCTGAAAGAACCGTTTGTGATAATTTGGAAGTCCTAAAACTAATGAAGAAGCTATTAACTGCTTCAACCTGCAGAAAGCCGTTTCTGCTTCAGTTGTCCATTGTAAAATATCTTGTGCTGCCATTGGTGTCTTATATATCAAATCAGTCAGTGGAGCAGATTCCAAAGCATAATTTGGTATCCAGCTTCGACAAAAGTTAGTTGTACCTAAGAAAGACATCATTTCTTTCTTGGTTGTTGGTTTGGGTGCTTGCAAAATCGCTGTTTTTCTTTCCTCATCTAGTATTCTACCTTCATTGGATATTACATATCCTAGGTATCTAACTTGTTTTCTCCAAAGTTGTAACTTACTTTTGTTTACTTTGTGTCCTTGTGTTGCTAAAAATTTCAATAATGCTACTGTATCCTCCCTGCACTGTTGCTGGGTGGGGGCTGCTAGCAAGATGTCATCTACATAAAGTAGAATTTGACTACCTCCCGGTGGAGTAAATCCTGCCAGGTTGCTAGCCATTTCTTGTGCAAAAATTGTTGGGCTCTCACAATATCCCTGTGGTAGTCGAGTATATGTATACCATTTACCCTGAAATGTAAATGCAAACCAATATTGACTATCAGGATATATAGGTATTGAAAAGAAAGCATTGCTAATATCTACCACAGAGAAATACTTCTGTTGCGGTTCTAAATCATTTAACAAAGTATGTGGGTCTGGCACCGTAGGTGCTCTAGGTATTACTGCATTATTTACAGCTTGTAAATCTTGTACCATCCGCCATTCCCCGTTTGCTTTTTTAACAGGAAATAGGGGTGTATTACATGGTGAATCGGGAGATTCTACCAGTACTCCTTCTTTGAGTAATGCTGCTATTATAGGCTTAATTCCTATTTCTGCATCCTTTCTCAAAGGGTATTATCTTTTCTGTGGTCTGAAAGCTGACTTTGGGGTTATTGTAACTGGTCCTGCTGTTTGAATAAGTCCTACATCTGACTTGCCTGTTGACCAGAGAGTTGTTGGAATTTTACATAAGGCCTTTTCTTCTTCTTCTAATAAAAATGCTAATCAGCTGTCCTCACTAGATTGCAAGTGTACAGCTGGATGTGTCTGTGTCAACCAGTTCAGTTTTTGTTTTTGTATCCCTTGTTCTGATAGTTCTAAATCAGTCTGTTTCTCCCATCTTGTTACTTTTTCTCCTAAATCTGCCCATTTAACACTTTTGTTCTTTGTCAAGCTGACATGTGGTAACCGATTTGATCTATACAATGCAAGAAATTCTTGAGGTAACGAACAGCTAACTACATTGTTCCCTTCAGTATCCCAGTACAAAGTACGCAAAACCAATCTAGTTGCACGATTTCTAAACAATTCTTGCTCATACTCTCTATCAGGTCCTGGTGTAGTACAGTAGTATAGAGTACAGTGTAACAAATGCTGTTGATCAGTGTCAAGGGAGGGGGCTTTACTGATGGCTACATTCATCAGCTCCTCAGTTACTGCCCCTGGACCAGTCATGACTAGGTCCTGGCTGTACCAATAAAAGGTTTCACCCTTCGATCGCACTACAAAGTTATCCATTTGTCTTTGTGCTTCCATACCTTGTACAGTTGGAACTACTGCTATGCCAAATATCTGCATAAGGTCCCTGCCCAATAGGTTTACTGGACACTTTGCAGAAACAACTATTTTACTTCTCTGGGTCATACCTGAAACAGGGTCAGTTATTGCTATATCATGGGAAAGTGGTTCTCTATATAGCTGTCCATTTGCGGCTTTTACTAGTATATAATCAGGTGATTCTGAATGTTCTGGTAACTTGGAGGGGTGTATCAAAGTCCGTGATGCTCCTGAGTCACACAGGAATTTGACTTCCCTTCCCTCCACCAGAAGTGTAACTTCCGGTTTCGTATCCGCTAAGTAGAGCTCTAAGCTCAATAATGCTAAGTCCAAAATTTCACTTTCTTCATCCTCCATATCTGTTTGCACTTCCTTTACTCCTTCTATCACATTTACATTTATTTTCTGTTTATTAACTTTTCCTGATGATTTCTGACTTTCACTTGATGTATCCTCACTATCATATAGTCAGTCCTCATCTCCTTTATCTTCTGTAATTACCTTTTTGTTTTGCCTACAATCCCTTGCTAGATGTCCTTTTTTCCTGCACTTGAAGCATTCACCTCTCTTTTTCCTCTCTTCAAAATCTTCTGATCATTTATCAGACTGTTTGTTTCCCTGGGCATTCTTCTTGCCCTTTTTACCTGGCTGTAATACAAATACTTCAGCTCCGTCTTCAGCAGTGAAGACTTGTGCCTTCTTTTTCTTTTTACTATTAAAATGTCTCTCAGCATGTCTAGCGTATTCGAGTAAGGCTTGTAGCCTCCCTGTTCGATGATCTATCATATGCTTCATAATGAAGCTACTAATAGGTGCAATGCAACCCTTCAAAAATGCATTTTTTAATTGTTGTTCATACGGGAAATCATTTGTTTGGTTCTCAGGAACCGACATACCGCTATGATTATTAAAACATTCGAATAATTTAGCATAATATCCATCTATTGTCTCATTTTCCTGTTGTATGCATTGATTAATGCAAGTCCAGTCTGCTCTAGGTTTTCATTTCTCAGAGATTCGGTCTGTCAGACCTTTCACTCTGTTGTCTAACTCTGCGTCACTATGTGGGAGTAGTCTGAGCTCTGCATTACAAGGATTCCAGGCGCCACAAATCATGTGCCAATCTGGACCTATAATTTGTCTCACTACTTTTTCTACTTCTTCCCCATTCAAGTGGTAACTTAACCTCATGCCTTGTAAATCTTCTAAAAATTTCATAAAATTAACTTTCGGATGAGGGATTCCCTCAGTAGCCTTCCGGATGTCTTCCGGTGTCCATGGTCTATATACTAAGAGTGTTGGATCCTGCCCTTCCTGTCCTGCCTGAGGATTTGGAACTTCTATAAGTGGGCATATTTCTTCCTTACTCTCATCCTGTAGATTCCTCTCTATTTGGTATGATTCTGTGTCCCTATGTGTTTTACGTGTTCGGGACCTAGTCTCAATAGGATCTCTAACAAATAGTTGTGGTTTCGCAGAAACTTCAGGATAACGCGGAGGCGGACCAGCCTGTCCACTCGCTTCATATCCTGAAAAGGGTAAGGGAGGGGGTAAGGGAGGAGGAGGAGGAGTTGTCGCTATTACCAAGTTATTATCCTCTTTGTCTAAAAATAATGTTTTTGAATTTTTAAGCTTCTGTTCTCTACGATCTGCTTCCTCAATCCACCTGTGTGCTTGAGGAATGCCTAGTTGGCGTTGCTTTTTTGCCTGACCTCCTGCATCAGATTTAAGCTGTTTAAGGAGTTTAACTAGTGAAGGTTTATCTAATTTACCATCAAATTCATATTTATTAGCCCATTTCGTATAATACCTAACGTTATCAGAACGCTGTAATTGCATGTATTTTGCGTCTTCGGTTAGGGGCGGATCTCACGAGGTTTTAGTGCACTGATTACCCATGTCAAAGAAAATGTTACGTAACCCTTTTTTATCACGTGATATTAAGTTCTTAGTTTCTGTTTACAGTTTATCTAGAATAACTGCCTACCTTATTCTGTTACCCTGATCTATGACCAAATATACAGTACTTCCTTTTGTCCCTGATCTGCAAAACAAATCTTGACAACAATATACTGTAACCTAGTCCCTGATCTAAAACAGTAAAAAGGCAAATTCTTCCTACCTGAGCCTCCGGTATTGAAAAACGTTTAAATTCCGCTCTTCGGCCACAGATCAGAAAGTGGCCAGCCTCTTTACACACGACAATTCAGTTGGAGGTCTTTTTACTCAAGAAGAACCATTTCGGTAACTTCTCCTGCGCAGTATTCGACCACCGATACGCTCTGATCTGCAGCTTACCAAGGGAAATCCGGCTCGAAGGACCAAACTGTTAAATAAAATTTAGAATTCAATACACAGGAGCTTCAGATTCAAAAGTTTACTAGTGTACACCAGGAGGCAAAAAACCATACAAGTACAGAATTTTGTCTGACATGAAACAGGAAGCACACAATTTTATATAGGTTTAACATTTAGCTATGCCCACCTTTCTGACGTGATATGTCACAGGGCATCTACATCACTTTAGCTTACAATTCTACATTCATTAAGTTTGCTGATGCTGTACATTTAAAAAAACTTTTCCTTTAGATACAATACGGTATTGCTATCCAGCTGGTCAGTTATAATGTCTTTCTGTAAAGTTATTTATTCAAGGTTTCATACTAGTTCGAATACAATAGCAGCTTCAGTCTTTTAATGCATGTCTTTGTTCTGTTACACTTTCTCACACAGCTGCGTGATATCTAAGTAACACATATACAAGGCCATCTCATTCTGAGAGGAAAGAGCAGAAGATTTCATTATTTCACACATTTAATTTCCTGACCCAGCAGATAATCACTTGTGAAAAGCATAAACATTAAAACTTGCTAAGCTAGCATTCTGTCAGGGTCAGGGATCAGCTTTTGCTTTAAGCCACACTGCAGTTTCAAAACTACTTCACATTTAGACATGAATTAATTTTACTACTATATGATTAATAGAATAAAATGCATCATATACTACTTTGCTTTTAAACTAGCATTTCTCATGTATTCAAATACACATTTTTCTAACATACTTCTCTGTACGCAAATAGATGAAGCAAATACTTGTCTCATTCCCTTTTGAACTGGTCTGCAAATGCCCATAGTATAGACTTCAATGTCGAGTTTAACCTCTCCACAGAACCATTAGTCTGGGGATGGTAGGGATGGTCTTCAGATGCTTCACCCCATAATGCTTCCACAGACAAGTCAAAAGGTGTGACATGAAGTTGGCCCCTTGGTCAGTCAGTATTTCCTGTAGAAAACCTACTCTGCTGAAGATTTCTGTCAAAGCATTTGCCACTTTCTTTGCCTCAGTAGACAACAGAGCCACTGCCTCAAGATATTTGGTAGCATAGTCTACTACCACTAAGATGTATTTCTTGCCTGTAGAACTTGGAGTACTCAGGGGTCCCACAATATTCAAGGCCACTCTCTGGAATGGTTCTTCAATAACAGGCAAAGGCATTAACTGAGCTTATAGCCTTGTCCCCTGCTTTAACAGCTTTTTGGCACTTTTTACAAATCCTACAATATCCTACCACATCCCTCACAATTCCTGGCCAATAGAAAATTTTCATAATATGTCTCTTAGTACATCTTATGCTCATATGACCTGAAAAAGGAATGTCATGCACTATGGCTAAGAGTGGCAGATGATAAGCTCTAGACATTACTGACTGCTGTATCACTTCACCTGTAGATCAGAATGTGTGATATATCTTTATGAAGCATTCCAGTCAGTGGGCACGTGCATATAAGTACTGAACAAGTGCAAGCAAGAGTGCCATTTTGAGTGAGCAGCCAGAGTGATACCATGCATGTATTTAGTAGCCAGTCAGTTAGCTAGTTCGTTTAAGTTTAATGTTCCTGCCATCCATCCTGATGTGTTTGTATGCAATAACGAACACCTGAGCCTCTTTGTCTTATTAGTATGTACAAGATGTATAACATCACCTTCTAGCCCAGCTCCAGGAATTCATTCTCTATACAACAAACCTTTGTTCCAGTATACAGACTCCCCTGTTACTTGAGTCTCAGATGCCTCCTTAGCCACCTCCCTCAAGCTTTGTAATATAGGATCTGTAAGTTGAGCCTGTCTCAAGTCTACCTTCGTGACCTTCCCAAGCTCCCTTTCTACAAAAAACCTAGTCACTTCCAACAGCTGTGCCTTGCTGTCACTCTGGGTACCACCATTCACCTCTGTCCTCGCAGTCACTATGTCCAAGGGAACATCAGTACCTACCAGCAGCTGTGGCTCACATTCTGACTTGCTACTATCAGACAGCACCTTCTCTGAAACAGCCACCATGCCAGTCCCAGCTTCAGGTATGAAATCTTTCTGGGTCTCTCCCAGACTACTGGACCTACATGCCTTTCTTCAAGCCTGACTGCTTGTCACTGCATGTACACAAAGTACAGAATTATCAAAGTCATTCCCTATCAGGACATCTGCAGGAATATCCTTGAACAGACCTACTTGCTTGCTTCCTCTTCCACCCTCCAAGTCAAGATGAACCCTATCCAAAGGTATCTAGAACAGGGTCCCTCCCACCGATCTGACTGGAGTGGACTATCCAAGCAAGTACTGCTCTTCTCCAACCACTACAAGCCTCACAATGGTTGTATTATAAGCTGTGTCCCTCTTAGCAGTTATCTGTTTACCATCTACTAAGATTAGATATAAATTCTGGTGATAATTTGGCATCCCAGTTGTTTCTAAACAACTTACCACTGGCAGTTTATCATCACTACTTGCTGGCTCCCTCACCTTGCCTTGATTGACATTTGACTGCTATGTGTTGCCTCTGGTTACACTTGAAACATCTAATCCCTAACTGTGCACTTGGATTAGTAGTTTCCCCCATTACTGGTGTACTTTGTTGTAGGGGTTTAGACTGGCCCCATGGGTTCCCTTATATCCATGTACAGCAGTGATTATCCTTCTCCTACGCAGTGGTGCTCTGCTTGCCAAGTAGAGATCCCCTTTTCTCCCCAGCTCCTCTGCAGAGTTGCACTCACGGTCTGCTAATCAGACTGTCATGTCATCAGGCAAAGTACTGAGGGCTTGCTCCCTTGCTAAAAGGTCTGCTAGTCCCTCAAAAGTGGTGACCTGACACACAGTCACCCATCTGTGAAAGTAAGCACTTAAGTTAGCAATATAATCACATACACTTTCATCTGCCATGCGTCTGTGTTCATAAAACTTTTTTCTATAAGCTTCAGGTGTAAGTTTGAAACAGTCAAGCAAGCAAATTTCACTTTTCCATAATTCAAACAGTCTACATCATTTAATTTTACTACAGCCTGAACAGCTTTGCCATGGAGTAAGGGTGTCAGGAGCTGAACCCAGAGCTCACGGTCAGCAAAATATTGTCTACATACACTCTCAAAAATATGAATAAATCTATCAAAGTCATCCCCATCCCTGTACTGAGGAAAACATTTACTGACCTTTTCAGCTTCTGGGGTCCAGTTATTCCCTTCCCCATTAACTCCATGACCCTGTCAAAGGGTTTGAAGCTCCATTTCATGCCAGTGCTGTCTCTCATTGTCCTCGGCTTCTAAATGCCTCAGTCAGTCTTTGGTCTCCAGCCATTTGGGCTCCAGTTCATATTGGTGCTGCTTCTCCTCAGCCTCTAGACATTGAATTTGCTCCTCGGCCTCCAGTCATTGGGCTTCCAGGTGCAGTTTCTCTTCAGTCTCTAGACATTGCATTCAGTCCTCAGCTTCTAGACATTAGGCTTCCAGATGCAGTCTCTCCAACTCCAGACAGATATTCAGGTCCTCTGAAGAAAATGTTTAATGTCCCATCTCAGCAGGCTTCACATCACCAACACCAAACTTGATATGCTCTGAATGGCTGGTCTGAGCTGCAGCTGAAACCAAGGCTGAAATCATTACTTCCTTGGTCAGGTTGGCATGCACCAATCCACTGGCTTCACACTCCTTAGCCAACTGGATGTTTATCAGCTTGCTAAAATCTTCTGCTGACATCCTTGCCTGCTATCTCTGACTATCTAACTAAAAAAAAAATAAATAAAACTGTGGTGGTTTGAAATTCTGAATGCTTACCTTGTGGCTGTCAAGAGCACACACATTAATGACAATTACTCACAGGCTACTGGAATCCAATTAAAAATCCCACACTGCTGGCACCAATTAATGTGACATCTGGCTATATCCCACCAGACTGCCAACAAGTAAATGATGTCCCTTACTATCCTGGGTCAGTAACTGGGTCAGATCTGAAGAAGTCTGGTAATTAATCAGACGAAAGCACTAATAAACTGTGAAAAAAATATATTATTGCCTTTTCTTGCTGCCAGCCAGTTGGTTTTCATTTGGTTTATTCATTTTGTTTTGTGGTTGGTTTCAGTAACTAAGGAGCTTAAATCCTCACTACTGACTCCAATATGAGACGATCACTTAAACAGAAGTAATATTTCATAATTTTCTCCTAAGAGCACAACAGGAACACACTGTATTTTCTGGGACTGGACTATATACCTCTGTCCACACAAATGTATTTCTTATTACATACTTCAGAGCAAAGTGTCCCAGTTTATGACCTCTGATACACTCACACTCAAAGTAAATTTAAATCTCACACATCCAAACACTTCTGGGAAAGCCTGACACAGAATTCCAGATGTGTCTCTTTTCTAAAATAATACAGTAACACTGCCACCAATCAGATGGTCTTCATATATATATATATATATATATATATATATATATATATATATGTTAGTACTAAGCTAACTGCCCTTGCGAGACATTTTAAGCCTAGCCCATTATCCCTTGTGAGACTCAAACCCTGCACCTTGTGTTTGTAAGGCAAACACCTTAGCCATTAAACCACCCTCCCAATCCCTGCATGTCCTTCTAAAGGGGTTTCCAGTTATGAAAATTAATTATCAAAATAATTGGCAGCTACAACCAGAACAGCCAGGCCTTCAAGGTGACCTGGGGAGTATCAACCAGGTAGAAGCACTCTCTTTAATCTTTAAAGAAAAACTGTTTTCCAGCCACAATGTAAAGTAATGAAAAACATTTAATAATAAGTAAAATGATTAGAAGATTGTAAATCAATAACTCAAAAAACACTACAATTCAATTACCAGTAATGTAAAATCCAACTGCAGGAAAGGAGTACATTATTCAAGAAATACTGCATCTTAATAACTAGGCTTTCCTGATCTAACTAAAGAATACTATCCCTGATCTACTCTAACATTTAATAGCAAAGTCAAGGCAAGCTTACAGTTTTTTTTGGTGAATTCTCTTTTCTTCATATCCACTGACTGCCCAGTACTTGACAAACTGCTCAGTGCTTGACAAACTGCAGTCTCAACTGTCTAATTTCAAAATATATCAGTCAGCTGTTTAAATAATCTCTTAGCAACCAGGAACATTCTAATGACATCACTCACCGTTTAGCTGATTCTCCACACTTTGTACTTTAGACTGTCCCCTCTCAAACATGCACAGTTAGAAGTGTATCAAAGCAGCGACAGAGTCTTTAAACATTCTGTTTAAACAGGGAGATAGTCAACATTTTAAAACTTGTTTACATTTTCACAATTAGGCATGCTGGCATACAATACAATCTTAATCTGAGAATATGCACAAATATCCTGCCAGGCATGCTAATACAGATGACAGTATTTTCAGTTTCTCCTTACACTGGCACAATGAAATTCAGCAGAAAAAGATACTATTTCATAATAATTATGAAAACACTATTGATGATTAAACTGTTCAATAATGTGGATGTCACAGACTAAAGAACATGCTGAACATCTTGTCTCAGATTGTTGATAACTACTGAAGTATTAAACCTGGGTTTGACCTTTGAGAAAATGTGCTCAATACTTTGTCAGCATTCAATGTTTCAAGACACAATTTTTGATATGATATATATAGTAAGACCACATCAGTGTTCCCCTGCCATGTGATTGTATACTTAACAGTGGTTTTACCCAGTGACATAAAAATCCTTTGTGATATAACTGTATAATGCAATGTAATAGATTAGAAAGTGTGCCTGTGATGAATATTCTTAAAACATGGGACAGAATTCTCATAACTGCCAAAGCTATGATACTTCCGCTAATTTGGCAAACATTTTACTTGCATTTGCCAGTTATGAATTATCTGGTCACAGCTTTTCAACATGTCATTTACAGAACATCATCATAATCTGTACCACTGTCACTAGGGAGTTCTTTCCTGAAAGATAATCTTATATAGAGATTGAGTTGTTATCCATCAGAATGGAATTATGCATTGACAGCACTATGGTTCATGAAGTGTAAGGTGACTATACTGAAAGTCTGATCCAAGATTACAGGTAATCACCATGTCATAAGTTTGCAATTAATCTGATCAAAATCGATGCATAGCTTTGACAGTTTTCAGTGTTTTGGCCCTAGTTATTCAGCATGCCATTTACAGATTAACCCCAACTCACAGGAACTATCCCCATTGTTATTTTCAAATTCAGTTTTGAAACTCAACTTTTCATGGTGAATATGCAAACACCTGTTGGGATGTAATATTTCAATGCTAGTGTTACAGTTCATGAACTGGGATGCTAAATTGACCACTCTCCTAGTTCAATCCAAAAATGATGATATTTGGCAAAGTTATGGACGTCACTAGCTTTACAAAGCTTTTTCCTAGGAAACCACAGATAATAAAACATGGTCCTATTGTTGCATAATTTTGTCCTGAGTAGTAATTCTGCTAAATCACCTTTCCAGTCAGATTTACTGAGTTGAGGTGGCAGAGCTATAAACTGGGAATGTTGAATATGAGGGGAAGAAGTGTTAAATACATTGAAGCAAAGAGAACACATTACATGTGACTGTAGCAGTTTTTTTTGCACTGAGTCATGAACAACATATTTTGATCTGAAAATGATGGGAAGCATGTTGTTTTTTTCACTTTGACAAGTGACTGTCCCCCAAAACACATAAGAGTTAGGAAACAACCTATCTAGAGTGCAGCAAAAAATCCTGTTTTCATTTATACTTTTTTGCAGCATAATTCCTTCTCAGTTTGCTAACCACATACCTTTAGCCACTTTGCCTCCACAGTAAGTCAATAACTGACAGTGCTATTTTTTTTGGTTATTGATGACAATCTGCATTTAACAAAACCAGAACAGATTACTTTTGCTAGCTCTGTTGATGAATAGGGATAAACCAGATAGTCTGTTTTTGATTATTGGGTTAGGCACTTGAGGAACTGACTAGAGAGACAAGAGCAATGATGAGGTTAAACTTCCTTACTTCTGTTTGGGGGAGCACATTTCTGGAGTGTGAAACTCCAAACAGAAAACCTGTTGGAAACTGAAAATTTCAAGAGGAACTGCCTTTCAAGAGAGGAGGACCATCGAGGAGATACCTTTTGCAGAAGTGGGAGAAAAAAACTCACTTGCAGCCCTTGCTTGCTACCCCTTAGCAACACTGTGTGCATTTATAATGTGGAACTGTTAGGAGCCAAGGAAGAAACCTTGTCTCCCTACAATGGATGATGGCACAACTCAGGCTCACCCTAGGAAGAACAAATGGGCTATAGACATCTCGCCCACAGTGGAACAAACAGGGCCATTTGGGTGAAATGAAGGGTGAGGCTTGATGGCCATCTGGAGACTCCACTCCCATCTTTTAAATTGCATAGTGTCAGTAAGGCATTAACAGCCATTAAAACATAAACATGTTCCTAACAATAGAATATAATCCAGAACTATGGTGACTATTACTAATGGTCCCATTACAAAAATGGGGCTGGGGTATCCTCTCAGACCCTGATTACAATAGATCTATGAGTCTCATATTCATATTATGAAAAGCAATTGAGCAACCAAAACAGTCCTTATTCAAAAAGATACTGGGGATTTGCTCCCCCTTGACCTTTGCATGTATGAGTTTGATAAAGAAAGGCCATAACTATTGAGTCTAGTATCATTTATGAAGCAGTTACCACTGCACTGGATGAAGTTTTTACTGTATACACATTCAAGCATCACATGGCTAAGGGATTCAACTGTGTCTCTCAAAAGTGAATGTAGAAAGCTTAGTATGCTAAATGTAAATGGGTACATTTATTAGTGGGTCAAATAATGGTTAAGTAACTGAAGCAATTTGGGAGGCCTTCCATTCCACCTTGCTTACGAGAAGAGTGGTGTTAAGTAGGAGTCTTTACTGGGCCTGCTTCTTTTGGAGATCTTTTTTGATCTTACAGTTGGGACAGATCTTTAAATTACAAAAATATGCAGATGGCCACATGCTTGGTAAGGTGAAGTCTTGTATAGATTTTGACGTCTTAAATTAAGGGTTACATAATAATGCCATCCACATGCAACAAAAATAGACATTTTTTAATGCTAAGTATGCAGTATAAATACAAACACAAAAACCTCTTGATGAAGTAAAACTGAAATAAGACCACATGAAGCCACAGTAGATAGACTGCATGATGAGAATTGTAATGCTTCTGGTACCTTGGCTAACACTTTTAGGGAAGGTGGTAGCCGAGGTACCAGAAGCATTAAACATTTTCATCCTGCAGTCTATCCACTGTGGTTTCATGTGGTCTTATTTCAGTTTTACTTCATCAAGAGGTTTTTGTGTTTGTATTTATACTGCATACTTAGTATAGTATATAGTCTAGTATAGTCAACTGTCATCAAAAGAAAATAGTATTTGTCTACAAAATAAAGGGCCAACCATTTAAATCTATCACAATACAGAATTTGAGAATGTCAGCGGTGGTGGTACTGCGGTAGCGTTGTCGCCTCACAGTCAGATGCTGTCCGGTTCAATTCTCAGCTAGAGTGTCTTCTGCATGGAGACATGCGTGAATGGGCGTACCTTCGTTGAAGGTTGTGCGTCAGGGTTGGTAACTCAGCACGTAAAAATCAACTACCAATCATTAGCGGAACGGAGTTCTGCTGTAGCAACCTCTAACCGGGAAAAGCCAAAAGACACAACAACAACAACAATAATACAGATATTGAGAAACTTGGGATTATAGTAGATACGAAAAAAAATCAACTTCAACCAAAGTGTAGCCACAGAAGTCAGAAAGGCTTATGGAGTACCTTACATAATTCTCAAAACAATGTCTGTCTGAAGCAGAGAAATGATTATCCCCTATACACTTCATTAATTTACGTTATGAAATGTCCAAAAGGTCATAACAAGAAAAATGCTCAAGAGTACAAAATAAAACCTGAAAGAGCAAATTACAGAGAAACAAATAGAATTTGTGGGAACAGAACATGTGGAAAATTTTCAGGAGGAGAAATGTTTAACAGAAGGCAGGGCTTGACCAATTTATGTAATGGGGTGAATGACAGTTGTTTAAAAAGAAAGAAAACTTATATGTAATATATAATGCATGAAATTGTTAATATGATTTGTTTTCTTTGCTATTAATATGTGTGTGTGTCTGTGTGTGTGCTTCTGCCTTGAATGGAAAATTAATAAAGGTATTAAAAAAGAGTCAACACCTCAGTGCTGATGCAAGATCCTGGAGTGGGCATTTGTTGTTCCTCAGCATCTCCACTGATCCTTCTGAGTTCCTGTGGTGTTGCTTCTTCTGTCATCATGAACTGGGAGTCAGAAGACATCCTCTGTGCCTTGTCCATTGTCTGATAAGGTCATGGGAGACCATCTTCCTTTTTGGGTTGTGGAGATGCTCCAGGAGATTCTTCTTGGGGTAGCCAAGGAAAGGGGCCTCTGGCTCAGGATAAAGAACCTTCACCCCAGTCAGTCTTCTTCCAGGGATGCTTTACATAGGAAAAGGAAACAAAATGTTAGATATTGTTCATCTAAAGATACACTTATAGTACATAAAGATTAACTTCTTACCTTAACCATAAGCTTATTGCAGGCAGCTAGTCCTTGAATTCAAACATCCTTAACTGAGCACTATTGTGACACAGAAAATCCTGAAGATAGTCAGAAGAATCTAACATTGACAGGTACAGGCTTCCCTCTCCTATGGATTCCTAAGGCTAGGACTCTGATTCTTTGAAAGCACATATGCCCAATCTCCTTTAGAGGAGTTTTCTTTTTCGATGCTATTTCCAGGATGAATGATGTAATTTTGTGGGAACAATTGGAGGGTTCATCTGACATGAGGGGATACTATGAGTTATTGCAAGTAGAGGTTCCACATATTACTTCTTTTCCTGCTAGTTTGTTAGCCTTGAAGGGTGTCTTTAATGCTGCCTGCAATAATCCTGATTCCCAGTCTTCAATCTCCCAAAGCAAGGTGGGTTTGGCATAATGGTTAAGGTCTTCACCTCATAGACTCAAGATACAGGGTTTGATTCTCACTTTGGGTTATTGGCTAGGCTTCAAATGGTCCTTCAGAGCAGTTAGCATTGTATTCACCTATAAACTTCTGAACCTATAAAAAGGCAGATAGAGTTTCCAGGCTAACAAATTCTTGTTTTGGCCTTATCCTGCTGCCATTTCTGCCTCAGTGTTAGGTGGCAATAAGCTTTTGGTGAATTCTAATCCCTCTTCAAGGGATAAAGATGGCAAGGTGTTGGATAGATTTGGAAAGAGAGTTTTCTCTTCAATCGCTTTGGCTTTTAGTATTCTCAATTACCAGGGTCATATGTGGAAGTTTATGTTACATATGTGCTGAAACTTTAATCTGCATTCACAGGATAAATCCTTTCTCAATCCCTTTATTTTTAATATTTATCAGGTGTCTAGACATGCACTAAAAGGTATGTATAACTGTACAGATACTGTGGCTAGGGCCACTGCTACTATTGTAAGGAGGTATGCCTAGGTACATAACCAAAGGTTCACAGATAGTTAAATTTAACATTCTGAAAGCTGCTTTAGATATCAGAGTTGTGTTTGGTCCTTTTGCTGCTTAGGTCCTCAAACAATATGATGAAAGGGGGAAATTAATTTAGAGAATCAAACTTCTTCATTTCTCCCATTATAAATCAAATAGATCCACTACTTTCTTCAGAAAAGGATTTAAACAGTCTGTCTACTTCTGGCAATCAGGGCATAAGCAAGAGATGGCAGGATGTAAATCAACAGTAACAAAATGCAGGGATCTTTTCAGAAATGAGGGCAGTCATATCTTTAGAATAACTATACCTGAATACTTCTCACGTTCCCTCTCCTCCTGCCACTGTATCTCTAACTTTGTCACAGATCCAGGACCTCAGCCTCTCTGTTTACAATCACATGCTAATCCTGCATCTAGCGCCTTTAGACCACAGGAGCAAAGGCATTTATTTCAGACTGCTTCTGATTCCAAAGAAGGAACTTACCTGCAGACTAGTTCTAGATATTTTCATTGTCAGATTCTCTGTGCATGGGTCATACTGTCAGTTCTCTGTAATTCTCCTTCAGTTATCCACAGCTCTAAGAGTATTCACAAAGAGTCTAGCCCCTGAAATAGCCCTTTGCAAATTTCTGGGCATTTTAATATGTCTTTATTTAGACAATATTCTTATCTTTGCAGAATTCCTTAACATGGATTGTTGCCTTCCTTACCACTCTGGGATTACAGAGAACTATTCAGAACCCCTCTTTGACTCCATCATATAGAACTAGATATCTAGGGATCATGAGGATCCAACATTATCATCCTCTAGAACTTCAGATTCCAGTTTTAGGCCTTAACAATAAGGAACTGTATAAATGGAGACTGCACATAATTCAGAATTCATGACTCCTTTTTCCCTCATATCCCAACACAATCTGCACCACAAAATGCCACATATTTTGCTTAGGGAGCAATTCTGGTAAAGATAAAAAGGTGGGCTTATGGGGCATGTCCAACAGGCCAGGTGTGGCCTATGGGGCATGTCCGACAGACCAAAGCATGTTGATGTCAGTGGGATGCTATCTATAATCCATGTGATAATATATCTTTCTTATCTGGGGTCTCAGTGACACTAGCACATGATTACAGAGAACATTACAATGATATGACATTTCAACTCCCAAAGGGACATTAGGTATTTCCCTCTGTGCTGGAAAGCTTTGATAACTTGGAGGGGGGGTAGCTTTTCAGTTTTTCTTGATCCTCCAAGCTTCCTACATCCTGTCAGAGCAATATGTAGTGGCAGACAAGCTGTGAAAGACCAGTATAGACCCTCACTAATGGAAATTACATAAGAAGGTCTTCCAATGATTGATCCAATTGTGGAGATCATCTTACGTAAATCTGCTAGCCTCCTTTCAAAAGAGACACCTAATCAGCCTTTGTTCCAGGACTCCTTACAGTCATATTGATGGAACAGATGCATTTCCACTCTTTCCACTAATATACAGGGTCATTTTCAAGATTCAGAGGAATTCTTCAAAGATCTTTATGGAATTCCCCTCAGGCCCAGGAAACAGTGGTCCTCCCTTCTGATAGAATTGGCCAGGGGCAATTGCCACAAAAATCCTCAAAGATTTGTTCACAGAAGACCATGTTGTTCGATGTACCTCAACCTCAAACAACTAATCAAACTAAGCAACTAACTACTGGAACCATTTTTCTTGACCTCAGAGGCTTTGATCTTGTTGATTACTCGGTTCTACAAGACTATCTCCCTGAAACAGGCATTAGTGATGATACACTGCACTGGTTCAAAAAACGCTTCTCTAACCACCACTTCTCATTAAATTTAAATTTATCAACATTATATCAGTCTCTCTGCAAAAGGTGCCCCCAAGAATCTATTCTGGCACCTCTCCTCTTTTATGTTTACATTAACAAACTCCCTTTTAACTTACCCCATCTTTCTGTCCTGCTTTATGCTAATGACACAGTCACTCTGCTCCAGTTACTCTGACTCTTCTCCTGAACTCAAACTTCAGGCTAATTTTTATACCCTTATTCAATAGGTCAGTGATAAATAATTGCTGCTAAACTCCACTAAAATGCAACCAATGCTTTTTGGCACTAGGCAAAATCTCACTTCTATCTTCAGGATTCTAAAAATTATTGATAATCTTAGTAATACTACTGAAAATGTCACTTCATTCAAATATTTAGGTATCTGGTTGGACTGTTTCCTAAATTTCCAACTCCACCTGAATTACACACGCACGTGCACACACGCACACACACACACACACACACACAAACACACACACACACACACACACACACACACACACACACACACACACACACACACACACACACACACACAAATTTAATTCTCTGCTAATAGGGTTAATAGGATGTTTGCTTTTCTATCCAGATGCTGCAGAATGTCATAGGTAACGCCATCTTACTGGATCAGCTAAAATATTGCCTCCTTCTATGTGCTGCAGCCTCTAAAAGAAAACTATCCATCATTCAGTCCATTTGCAGATTTATATGTCTCTCCCCAAGAAATTAACACCACTGCAAAACCATTGAAAAAAACTAACTGGCTACCTGTGAAACAATGTGCTGATTTTTTACTTGTCTCACAAATAATTAAACTTATCAAGAACGATACCTCTCCCCTCCACTATTCAGACTATTCAGAAATGTACCAACATACAACTTTATAAATCTCAACAACCCAGGTCCTCTCCTCTGTACTAGGCTTTATGGCCTAGGCCATGCTTTCTCAGTCATTGGTCCCAAACTGTGGGAATCTCTCCCTCCTTCCCCATTTTCTGATCAGATCATTTCAAGACTCTTGGAAATTGTAACTGCTATTTCTCTAGTTATATAACTTGACCTCTTCATACCCTTCTTCCCTCTGCATCCCTTGCTCTGACTCTACTTTTGGTTGTGATTTCTTCACATGCTAACTCTGATTTTCACTCTGTATATAATGCATGTATGTATTGTGTTTCATCAGTTAGTCTATGTAATGTCGTATATTTATTGTGCTTACTCCAGTGTGATAGTGAAATGGGTCCACAGAATCAGTTATTTACTCCAGTTAGCAAATTCAAACTAAAAAAATATAATAAAATAAAACAAAGCTACAACTGTCTGCCTGAGTGATTCAGTGCTGGATACCTTTTAGGCATCTCCACCCTGAGGATGTGCAGCAGATTTTAAAGGAGGCAAGAAAACCTGCTCCTAGGAAATCATTTATTGGCAAGTGAAGAGATTTTCTGGTCAGTGCCCAGACAATAACCAAGGCCTTAATAGAGATTATATATTACTGGTTCTCAAATATTTGTGTGTTACTATCCTCTGGTCTATCCTATTCCTCTATCAAGTTAATCTTGTAGTCATTTCAGCATGTCTGCCCATGACTCCACCTCATCATCTTTGTTGATAGTTAAACAATTCTTTAAACAGTTTTACACAAGACCACCATTAATGAAGGTTGCTTCTTCTTGAGACCTTAATTTTGTGCTAAGAAAACTAACCATGTCTCCATCTGAACCTGATCATGTGGCAAATTTCCGATTCATTACTTGGAAAACTGTTCTTATTATTGCTCTGACACCTGCAAGAAGAGTATCTGCGTTGACAGCTTTCATGATGGGTGAGCACTGTCTAGTATTTGACAAGGATAGGGTTACTGTACAAATAAATCCCTCATTTATGCCCATAGTAGTTTCAGAGTTTGCTTTGAATCAAGCCATCAGTCTCCTGGTGTTCTACCTAGAGCTTCAAAAGCATGAAGAAAACATTCCACATTCTTTAGACATGCATTGACAGCTCAGGTACTATCTTGGCAGAACTAAGGCCTTTAGGAAAGCTGACCAACTATTTATTTCTTATGACAGGACTAAGAAAAGACAATCTGTCTCAAAACAAACTATTTCTAGATGGCTGTCCTCAGCTGTTATTTTTTTTATTCCATCATGGCAGATCTGTTCCAGGCAGTATTAAGACACATCCTACAAGAGCCTTATCCTCTGTAATGGCAAACTAGAAAGTGATAGATTCTAGAAGCGTTCTAGAGGTAGCTGCTTGGTCCACCATACCTATATTTACAAAACATTACAAACTGGATTTCTTTTCCAGGTTCAGGGCTAGCTTTCCAAGGACCATTCCCCAGGGGCTCCTGGAGCCTTATCCTTTCTCCACTCAGATTGGATAAGCTTTGGTAATTAACCCCAATAGCGAAAGGCTACTGCAACAGTGGGAAGAATGAAAATAGTGTGGTTGTGTAAGAACTTACCATAACAGTAGAGGTTTGATTTCTGCAAGGCTGCAGTAACCGTACCCACCAACCATCCGCTTTTCTTTCCTAAATATAATTGTTTTGGGGGGATACAAAATGCTTTTGTGTTTATTTCTGATTAGAGGTTCAGGATCAGGTTTCTTTCTACTTTTTCCACTGGCAAGAAAGCCCTGAAGTCAATCTTTTGGCTGCTCTTTATCTGATTGGTGCTGACCAATCAGCAGCCAGACAGGAGGTGTGGGAGGGAGCAAGAGCTTTTTGATCCAGGCCAGTTGCTGTTTCCTATGCAGAAAACAAACCAAATAGAGAAAGACTACTTCAGCAATGTGAAATTTGAGCATCTACTGTTCAGTCCTTATACAACAACTGTGCTTTATGTATGTGATTAGAGCTCATATATATTGAATATGAATGTCTGTGGGAGTAACTTTATGACCAAGAAGCAAATAAAAGCACAATGTATCCGTCAGAGATCCTGGCTACATACATTTTTTTCTAACTGTCTAGTATGCAGATATGCAACAAAGCATTGACAATCAGACACCCATTCCCACATATATTCCTAAACATCCCCCTCTCACACACATATATCCACAAGCAAGCATCCCATCAAAGTTGATCACTCTTATGGAAACATACCCATTCCCCTGCACACATGCTCCAACATACACACCTGGATTCCTGACTCCCTATATATAACCCCCTCCCCAATGTGACAACCCAGCCAATCACAGACATGCACACAGACACACACATGTATGCACACAGACACGGGCAGGCAGCCAGGCAGACACACAACACACACACACACACACACACACACACACACACACACACACACACACACACACACACACACACACACACACACACACATTCATGTAGCTTTAATTTATGCCTGTACAGTCATGCACATGTGCCTACACACACTAACACACCCCTCATGTCTTTGTTTAATGGGTGACTGTTGTGTTTATGTGGTGGTCACTTTTTCCTCCCAGAGTAAAATTTCACTCAGGTGGCTGGGCAAATCAGGAGCCAAAATATTTCTGTGGAGAGAACATGGCTAATTAGCATTTGCCATACCCTGGACTGCTGTATTAGCATGTAGCTGTTCCTGAGAGACTACCCTCCACACTGAGGCCCCCCTGTGAGATGAAAACCTCAGTTGTAGTGCAGTCTTTGAATAAGAACTGTGTATTGAGATAGGGAAATTTCCAAGCTATGGCTTTCCCATTTCAAAATGTTCTTGCAGTAAACAAAATAAGAAGTGATTCTGAAGAGGAAGTCAATTATGTGCAGTATGCTTCTGAAGTCTGACTCCATTACTGCAGAATATCTAAAGCGTTTGTGTGGATATTGTACACATTGCAATTTGGGTATTCAGTTAAAGAGCAAAGAGTAAGCATAAACATTTGCAAGATGGCTAGTTATGCAGGACATTTGAATGCATAGGATCTCACTGAAGAGGAGCGGCTTACCTATGGTGAAAATGTAGAATGGTATTTCATAATTAATTGCATTACAGGTGATAAAATTATATTTTTCTGTACTCTTCTTGATTGCAAAGACTAAAGGATTGCTAGGCAACCTAGCAGTACTAACTGAACCATACAGGAAATATTTTAAGGAAATTGTACTCTGCAAAATCACATGAATCCCACACTTATAATAACTACAGAAATTATTCATGCTTCATAAAAAAAGTCAAAGAAGGAATGAAAACGTTTTACAATATATAGCAGAACTGGATAATTTGACTGAACTTTGCCAAGTTATGAGATTCACAGATTCCTTAAGGACCAGAATTGTCTGTGGAATGTATATAGTAAGTTGCATAAAACAGGTTACTTTGAGAAAAATAACTAACTTTAGAAAAAGCCATGAATTTAACAGTGCAAATGGAAATAGCTGCCAGAGATTCCTGTGAGTTATAAAAAGTATGACTGAATGCTTAGTGAATATTTATAACTTTTCAAAAAAAAAAAGACCATGTGCTAGATGAAAGGAAGACATCCCATAGATAAGACAGCTGCTGAATAAACCAAAGGATTATATAAGTTGTCTTGAACTAAGCCATCGGGCAAAAATTTATAGCTGGAGAAGCAATACAACCAAGATGCGATGAAAGAGAATTTCAAAATGACAAGTACCAAAGGAAACATTTTTGCAAAATGGCAGACACTGAAAGTGATTGTGGTTCTGACTGAACAAATGTGGCTGTTCAAAATATAGGGTCATATAACTGATCGTTTTTTAAAGATTCTGAACCACACTTACAGAGTCCTGGGTTCAGTTCTGACTTACTGCCCCTGACTGTATGAAGTTTCCTTGTTCTCCGCATGTCTTTGTGGGCTTTCACTGGGTATTCTGGTTTTGTCCTATATCATAAATGAAGACAGATGATTTCAATTTAAGTTCTCTATATAATGCCTCTGTCCTTGTCATTCTGGCTTGATCATAATTGAAAAGTGTCTGAGAAAGACCACTTCACTTGCATAGTAAATAACTAAGTAAGGAAATATAAATCAAAACTATAATTTGATGTGTTTAGAAATATACAGTGTGAAAGATAATGGCCAAAATGTTATTTGGATTGATCTATAAATGGCTAAGGTGAACTTGGCATTAAGACATTAGAACTCCTTATTAAGGACATAGGCCATGTTATCAAGGACATCATTATTGAAGGGCAGAGCACTGATACTATTTCGTTGAAATCGTTTGGTCAAATGTCACTCCAAATAAATGTATAGCTGACTGATTTGTAGCAATATTTGCAAATATCTATAACCTTTAAGATTCAGCTGCAGTCTGGGTTGAGGTTGGATTTAAGGTTTAGAGTTAGGCTTAGGTTTAAGGTAGTGTGTACATTATAGGGTTAGGATTGTGTTTAGGGTTAGAATTAGTATTAAGTTTAGGGTTAGGAGGTATAGAGAGCGTTGTGTTCTGAATGGGGTTGTGTTGTATTGTTTAGAACTGTGTTTGTTGATGAGTTCTGTATCCTTTCATGGGATGCATTTTTGCTGAGTGGTTCTAGTTGATTGTTTCATGTCTGTAGAATTAATGATGATTCATTCAATGATATGTTTTTTGATGAACTGAATTACAGCCACTTTATCAAGCATCTCAGCACCAGACTACAAGAAAATGTTTTCAGACATGCCTCTAAAAAGAGCTGAAGCATTGTTCACCTCCACTAGTAGCACAGAGGAATATAGCTTTGACTATAGCCTAGGTTATGCCAGTTTGATTAGGGTCTCAGATGCTTGCTTGATGGTGCAGACAGAAAGGTTGTTAGTGCCTATTCTGGAGGGAAGGACAATAGTTCAGACATTTCTAAACAATTATATAAACAATTATGTACTTTTTGAACTATAAATTTTCTCAGAAATGCTCAAAATAAAATGTGCTCACTTGAGTACAATGAATATGCTTAGCTACAACCCTGGTCCAAGGCTGTTTGTCGATGAAATGACTGTTTTTGCTGTGAGGTTTGATATTATAATGTATCTTTGTAGGACTAATGTGTAGGTGGGTGAAATAAGCTGGAATACAAGCTATAGCTATCATTTCTGTGCAACAAAACTACATTAATGTAGCCATTGTTAGTTTTATTTATTTATTGTTTAAACCTGGCATGATCAATCCAGATACTGTAGGCTTGAAATGTGTATGGGGGCTGTCTGTAGATAAAATTATTAGCCTTGCTGCCTACTGCTGTAATTATGACTTTGCAGGACTAATGCACATTTTTGTAAAGCAAGCTGGAATACATGTTGTTGCTACTGTTTGTGTTGGAGTGGTACAATGGTTAAAATGTTTACCTCACAGACACCTGGTATAAGGTTTGATTCTCACCCTTGAAAAAATTGCTAAGCTTAAATAACCTACAATGGCAGTTAACCCACTACTTACCTATGAGACAAAATACATTATTGCTACCATTTCTGTTTTGCTTTTTTTTTATCCTGCCAGGATGAATCCACATGTTGTGGGTAGGCAATAGGTAGGGGACTGCTTGTGGATGAAATAATTCACCGTACTGTTTGCTGTTCTAATTCTAACTTTGCAGGACTATGTATCTGGATGAAGAAAGCTGGAATATAAGCTGTTATTACTGCTCCTGTGAAACAAAAATTATATGAATGCAATTATTTTTATCCTGGTGTAGTCTACAAATAACTAAAAATAAAGTTATTTTTTATCCTGGCAGGGCCAAACCAGATAGTATAGGTAGGCAATGGGTATGAGGACTGTCTGCGGATGAGATGACTCACCTTGCTCATTGCTATTGTAATTCTGGCTTTTGCAAGATTAATATGTATCTGATTGAAGCAGGAATACATGCTGTGACTGCTGTGCTGTGAAACAAAAATATATTAATATAGTTTTTATCCTGTCAAGGTCAAACCAGATACTTTAGGGAAGTTATGGTCATGTGTGTTGTTCGTGAATGAAATTATTGGCACTGCTGTTTTGTTTTTGTCATTCTGGCTTTCCAGGACTAAGGTCTATTTGGGAGAAGTAAGATGGAAAACAAGCTGTGATTAATGTGTGTGTATAGAAAAATACATTACTATAAGCATTATTTTCTTTTTCTTTAAATCTGACATGGTCAAACCTGATACAAAATAAATAAATAAAATAAAAAATAGACAATGGGTTTGAGGGCTGTCTGTGGATGAAATGACTGGTCCCTGCTATTTGCTGTTGTAATTCTAGCTTTGCAGGACTGAAGGTTATTTAGGTAAAGCAAGGAGGAATATAAGCTGTGATTACTGTTTCTATGAAACAAAACTTACATTAATACAATGATTATTTTTATACTGGAAGGTTTAGTCCAGATACTTCAGGTGGACAGTGGGTATGGGTACTGTCTGTTGAAGAAATGATTGGCCTTGAACTGTTAGAAGACATTTTTGTGTTCTGCTAAAGAAAGCATTTAGTGCTGTTATATTTGCAGAAATTAAATGGAGACTGTACTGATTCAAACAAAACTCTGTGCTTCTGGTTTATATTTGATATTGCATCACATTAAAGTAGATTTTGGGTTACATTCTTCTGTGATATGCTACAATGGTTACACTTGTTTTTATATACTGCATATAGTGCAACTGAACATTTGTTTGGGGATTTTTTCCATAACATGTATTTCCTTAAATTGCTGATTTTTTAAGTTTTTTATTATTTTCACAGAATCATTACAAAATTGCTTACTTTTACTATGGTACTTGCTGTGGTAATATCTCTTTCACTGGGACTCTTTACTAGGCTATCATAATGAATATGCAAACTATGCCACTATGGAAGGGGACTGCAACTTTTCATGGGCAATCAAATCTCACCCGGGTATGCCTTGAAACATCTGGCATTGTCTGTAAATTTGTTGTATACCAGATAGAAGTTGCCTAACTCCACTACCACAGCTGCCACACAATGTTGTACAACAAAATGTATATTGCTGTCTTTTCACATGTGCTGTCAGAGCATCTTAAGGTGATCTTTCAACAGCCCTTGACACCCAGTGCCCCCTGGTGTACTTTCCAGACTGCTTCTCCTTTCTGCAATTCCTGGATCTGCCACTGATTATTATGCCTATTGATGCATGCTAAGTAATCATTCATTAGCAGTGGAATTATCAAATGAGATGGACTTCATAAACCTAATGGTGTATATTGGAAGAGAAAACGGTACACCACAAGCTGGGCTTTTTGTTTTATTTATTTGTTAACCGCATAAGCCCTCTGGACACAAGTATTCCTTTTCAGAGTTGACCCGTGGGTGCTGTCTGGTTAGGTGACTTGCCCATTGTCACACAGTTTGCAACTGGTAATGGTAGAAATCATACCCAGGACTATAGGATGAAGATCATTAGTAGCTTGTAGAGTTAACCCTCTGAGCTAAACTCCCACATTGCGTATTGCTGGATTTCACTAAAGATTTACATGGTAGATATCATCCTGTGTATTTTGATAACTTTCATTGCATTACAGAAGCTGTGCTGTTATGGGATTATGAGCACTAATCATTCAGGATGGCCACATCACCTCCACAACGTGGCTATGAGGAAGCTGTAGTGAGGAGATATTATTCAGTATCAAAATGGACCCTTGTTTGCAATGATATGGAAAGACAATCATGCAATCTTTCTCCTGTCAGCCAACACAGGCTTAATTGAACTTCAATCCATGATGTGAAGGAAGCAGTGGTACAGAATTCCTGAACACATACCCTATCTTTTTCATGCCATGCTATGACATTTGTATGAATGGAGTGAATGTTGCTGACCAGTTGGTCACTTAGCATGTCACTAGAAGAAGAGCAGTGAAGTTGTGGATATGTCTGTTCTGGTTTCTTGGGATGTGACATTGCTAATGCGTTCATCTTGTTTTGAGACAGTATGAACCACCAGGTTCATTCCCACCATGACAGAGTTTGACCATAAAGAAAAATGGATTTCTGTAAAGATTTTTCAACACTCATGTTAATTCATCAGCTGTCCAGATCCATGCTATGCTGAAAAAAAGAGTGATTCTGTAGGGGAGTGAATATGCCACTGCAGAGAGGGCCACAATACCCAGTTATATGGTTACTGGTAGAAATTCACACTTGGTGACCAGCAACAAAATTAATATGGTCAGGCATTTTGCAGCATCCAACTATGGAGAGGTGATAAGAAGAATAAAGCCACAGAACAAATCTGCATGCTAACTCTTGGATACATGAGGGGACTGATGCTGATGTGACAGGCACCCCTCCACCACAACAACACTGCCACAACTATCCATGAAACCTGGCATGGATTTGGATAAAGAAGGCCTGGCTAGCATCTTTTTGGACCCACAGAAGGCTGTACTTCTAGAATTGTTTCCTGGAAAAGAAAATAGAAAAACATTTGGTTCATTTTTGTATTCTTTTTTTTCATTTGGAAGTATTGTGAAGCAAGATGCATTTCACAGGCCTAGTGACCCAAAGTGGATGACTGAGTGAGCTAACATGCAAAATTATGACTACATGCCATATTAAAGTTTCTGTAAAGTGTAACAAACAAGAGCTCATAAGGTAGTTCATGGTTTCAAGTGACAGCATACATATTGCTGTGAAACTTGTCACTGATAGGTATGCCACATTGCAACTCCTCTGCAAACTGATTTACTTGTTTAGTCAATGCAAATGCATATATGCAGAAATGTCATATGTATGTAATCTTGCCCACTGTCCACTTGAAAGTATTGTGGTACATCATTTTACAGATCCATTCAGCTCACCAGTAATGGGTCTGTTCTCTAATGTTTTGGTCAGTAAGTGAGATAACTATGATGTGATATTAATGTAAATATAAATATATGCCATATTAATACTTGTTTCATACGTTGAAATGGAAGGAGTATAAATGGCATGTAATGATTTGAAATGAAAGTGTATATAATGCTGGAAAATGTCTTGGTGGTAGTACCACTAGTTTGCAGATATTTATAATCACTTGACAATAAAATATGCAAATGCTATAGTATGTAAATATCTTAGGCAATGTCTACTTGGAAGCATTGTGAAACAACATTTCACATGCCATTCAGCGCACTGGTCAAATATGGCTCCGACCAAAGTGGATGACTAGTAAACAAAATGATGTATGTATGCTATATTAATTTTCCTATTAATAACTGAGACCATAATGAATTTTTAATGGACTTTATGGTATCAAATGAAAGCATACATACTACTGGGAAACTTCCCACTGCTAGCTGGTATCCAATTGCCACAAACTTGGCATCTATTCATACTCATTTAGTAATAAAATATGCAACATGCATAGGCAGTGTCCACTTGGAGATTTATGGAACACCATTTCACAGGTTCAGTCAGTACACAGGTCGCCAGTGACTCTTGACACAAATTGGATTATTAGTAAGAGAAACACTGTGATTTTTTTTCATTCAAAATTGTGAATATATGTGATATTAAGTTTTTTATTAATAACTGCAATCACGAGATATTTAAAAGTATTTCATGGTACTAAATGAACGAGTGGTTACAGCTGAAAAAATTCTCACTGATAATTGGTTTCTAACTAAGGCAGCACAGTGGCACAGCAGATAGTGTTGTCACCTCACAGCAAGAGGTTTCCCAGTTTGATTCTTGGCTGGGGTGCCTTCTGTATGGAGGCTGCATGTCCTCCCTGTGCCCACATAGGTTACCTCCAGATGGTCTGATTTTCACCCACATTCCAAAGACATGCAGTAGATTGAATGGACACTCTAAATTGGCCATAGATGTGAGTGTGTGGTATGGAAGAACTACCGCAGCAGGGCTAGCCACATGGTAATGTCAACCATGGCTCTGGATGATTGTCACTACTGAAGTGACACCCTGACCCCATGTGCAAACATGGAAAAAGGGTTATGGATGGCAGAACTGGTGTCTAACTTATTTAGCAATATAATGTGCAGATATGCATAGATATTATATTTATGTAAATTTCTCAGACAATGTCTGTTTGTAAACCTTGTAGAACAGTATTTCACTAACCAACTCAGCACACAGATCAGCAACAACTCTTTCCCCAAATGGGGTATTCATTAACTGAGAAAATGTGATTTATTTTCATGTCACCCCTGGGCTTTCAGATATTGGCAAAGGCTCTTGCTACCCCCATAGTGCCTTTTTTGGCAAGGCTCAAAAGACAAACCCACCTCTATAGGTATCACAAGGGATAAGAAACTAAGAGTAATGCTACTGAACGCCAGAAGTCTAAACCTCAAGATGCACGCACTCGAAACTCTCCTTAGCATGGAGAACATCGATATCTGTGCAGTAACAGAAACCTGGTTCAAGGCCCCGAGAGCACCCCAGCACTACCAGGTTATACCTCATACCATGCTTTTTGGCCCCAAAACTTGGACTGAACCACAAAAGGAGGGGGAGTATCAATATTCGTCAAAGATACCCACACCTCCAGGTTGGTGGCACAGCACGAAGCATCAGAGACTATCCATGTGCAACTAACAGTGGGTAAAACTGCCTTCCAGTTTATAGCCTGCTACAGACCACCCTCCCAAACACAGGAACCCCACTCGGCCTTCCTGAGAATACTGGAAAATATGAAGGTCTCTCCAAACACCATTATATTGGGTGACTTCAACTACCCAAACATAGACTGGGAGCATTACTCTAGCTCCAACACCCTAGCCCAAAGGTTCCTAGAATTTATAAACTCAAATGCTATGGAACAACTTGTTACCACTCCCACAAGAGGGGAAAACATACTGGACCTGATCATCACCAACATGGGGACACTATGCTCCAGACCAGAAGTGTATCCCTCACTGGTAAGATCAGACCATAAACTAATCTCACTGGATATTCACAACCCGAACCCACCGCCTGCCCAGAAAACCACAGTGAAAAACTTCTCTAAAGCAAATTCCACATGCCTCAAAACTGAGGTGGAATCCTTCAAAGCCCCCGGGCCTGTGGAAAATATGGCCCAGACCGCAGAATCCTTTATAAACGCATTCTATGAACACCTTCAGGAATGCATGGATCATGCAATACCAAATAAAACCAAGACCCAATCCTCCAAAGGCAGACGTCCTGTCTGGTGGACCCCAGCCATAAACAAACTATACAATAGAAGGAGGAAGCTACTACATGATAGAGCAAAATCCCAAAAAGGGAAGGCATCTCTGATCAGTATTAGCAAAAAACTTAGGGCACTCATAAAATCGTCTAAGGCCAGCTTCGAGAGAAAAATTGCACAGGACACTAAGGATAATCACAAGACTTTCTTTAGTTATGTTAGGAACCTGGGTGGGAATTCCCAGATATGCTCAGAATTAGTCCAAAATGACAAAAAAAATACCGAACCCACAGACATTGCCAACATCCTAGCTGACAGGTTCAGTGCAAACTTCTCCCCCCACTCCCCACCAAAAGGGCAAATATCTATCCCAACAGAGTGCTGCCCCCCTGACATCTCAGATGCTCAGGTAAGAGCCGCCCTCTCCAAAGCAAAAAACACAGCATCAATGGGACCAGATGGTGCCCCGGGCTGCGTCCTACATGAACTCCAAGAAGAGCTAAACCCAAACATAAAACTACTGTTCAATCTCAGCCTAACTACAGGATATGTACCCAAAGAGTGGCATTACAGCAACAGTGGTCCCTCTCCACAAAGGTGGTGCCTCAACGGATCCTGGAAACTATCACCCCATAAGCCTGACTAGCTTGGTCTGCAAAGCTATGGAAAGGATCATCATGGACCTCATAAATAAAGATATTGGGGACCTACAGACACTGGATCCTACCCAGTTTGGCTTTGTTAAGGGCAGATCCTGCCTTTTAAACCTGGTCAATTTCTTTGAAACAGTCACCAAGGCCATTGACGAGGGGAAGGTGGTCCACACAGCCTACCTGGACCTCACAAAAGCCTTCGATACAATACCCCACTCGGGCATTATAGATAAGCTCACCAGCTTAAATATAAACCCCTATGTCACTAGATAGGTTGCAAACTGGCTCAAGGACAGAACCCACATAGTTAGAATTGCTGGAGCCATGTCAGACTCCAAACCAGTTACAAGTGGCATCCCACAAGGCTCAGTCCTGGGACCTCTCTTGTTCAGTATATATTTCTCGGAGGTACAGGCCAACATGGAAGGACCGTGGCTGACCAAGTTTGCAGATGACTCCAAACTGGGTGCCATAATCGAAACTCCAGCCGACACAAGCATCCTCCAAAAGGGCCTCATAGAAACAGACAACTGGTGCCAGAGCCATGGCCTCAAGCTAAACGCCAAAACGTGTATAGTCATCCCTTTGGCAAAAACAAAGTTCCCACAAATTACCACATAGGTGGTAATCCATTAAGTACAGAAGAAGTCATTAGGGACCTGGGGACCCAAGTTGATAGCAATCTCTCATTTGACAACCACGTGGCCAAAGTGGTTAGAAAAACATTTTATATAGCCCACCTAATCATGAAGGGATTCACATCTAGATCAGGGGAGGTCATCGTGCCTCTTTACTCATCCCTCATCAGGCCCATAATTGAGTACAATGCCCCTTTGGGATGTACCTTACCAGACACCTGCAGCAACTGGAAAGACCCCAAAAGTACCTCACCAAGAGGATCAAAGGGCTCAAACAGATGCCATATGCTGCCCGGTTAAAGAAACTCCAGCTCTACTCAGTGGCATACCGCCTGCTCAGAGGCGATCTGTGCCTGACGTGATAAAGCCATGTCCAACCCGGAATTAATGGACATGCTGCACCTCAGAAAATTCAAATCCCATCGAAGCTATGCTCTCGAGAGACTTGAACCTCAGCACTGAAATAAATAGGACATGCTGGAGGGACAGATTCATAACCCAGAGGCTCCCTTCACTCTGGAATAAAATCCCAGTCCAGGTTAGGCAGAGTCCCACATTGACTCTCTTCAAGAGGAATCTTGATGAGTGGATGGGAGATCATAGGTTTACCCCGGCTATCACTTCTGTGTCACTGTTAGACAGAGGCACAGTATACTAACCTCAAAAAGGCATAGCAAAATTAATTAAAAATGGGTGGCGAAAGCCAAACACACTCTGGCTAGGCTTATAAATGCCCTAGGGCAGATAGCCTAGTATGAACCTATGAACCTATGTAGAACAATTAATGGGTTCACTACATAATCTTGAAATGTTGAAATATCGAATTTCAAAATCTTGAGACTATATAGCCAAAACCCCTAAATGCCAAAAGACCAGAAGCGTGAAATTCAAAATCCTGAATGTACAATATACATATATCACTCACATACACATACACATAACTTCCCCCCACAATCAAACATATCATCCTACACTACAGATAAGCAGGGGAGCAAGCCCCCCTGCACCCCCCACATATGTGAAGTATTACTGCAGGTATTACATTGTGGAAAGCCCATATCCTTACAGTACCAGTTACTATACACAGGTGGAACTAGTCTCAGGTAAGCATAGGAGTAGGAGGTTGATGATGATCCCTCACCTGTGCAGTAGGTCATTTCAGTGAGTTATCCCCTTTGGGTACAGGAGACAGCTGAAATCTATTATTTTACTACAAAAAGATTGCACTCTATTATATACAGCATATCACTAAAATCATTAAAACATTTCACCTGTTGTGTAGCTGCCCTGATACTGCACGCATGCATGAGTGATGTGACTGACATACAGGTGGCTTTATAGTACTGAGCACATTTACGTTTCATTGTAGATATTACTGTATGCTTGGGCCAACTCTGACTATGTAGTACATAAACAATGGGGTTCATCAACATAACAGATTTCTGAATCCCTTTATCTAGTCATTGCATAGCTTCTGGATTCTCCTATGCAGACTCTGCCTCTCAATATGATGTAACACCAGGGGCAGACTATAAAACAGATTCAGGGTAGAGTTAATGGACAGCAAGGATCCTCACTACTCTACCAAATGTGTTTTGAAATTTGGCCATGAACGTTTTTAGAACCTAACTCAGGTAAGCAAAGTCCTCACTCTAAAATTGATTTGTCAAGGTTTACGTTTGGATAACAAGCTTACAATGAAGTTCCTGATGATGCCCTGTATTCCTTACAGAGTGGGTTCTATTCTGACAAAATATTCTTTAAACTCATTAAAGTACTAATTCAGTATGATAAGGACAAACATGAAAACTGATCCATGAAGTAAAAGAACTATACAGGCAAATAGATTTCAAAATTCCACAGTAATGACTAAGTATGTCATTGTCATTGTTGAAAAACTGGATGAATACAAAGGAGAATTAGTGGAAATACAAACAGTTTAAAATATGTTGTGACTTAAAAGTCCTGTTGGCAAGCAAAATATATTTGGAACAGTAAAGAAAGTAATTATTTTGCTTTCCTTCACATGCAATTATGTGAACATTTACAAGAGCTAGACTTATTTCAAAAAAAGAGACTTTGTGACATTGTCACCAAACCACATCAAGCAGAAGAATGCATACAACAAGGGGCAAGTAATGGTAAACCAAAAAACAAACTACTGTTATTTGAAATGCCACAAGGCTGAGCTTACTAAATTTATCAAAGAATACATTGAAACAGACAAGCAACAGTATGATCTAAAAGATTAAGTTATATTTCAATTATCATTCCAAGATCAAGCTCAAATAATTTTAGACAGCTATGATATTTATGAAAATTGAAGTTATATAGATGTAAAAAGCTCAGCAATACTAAATATAATGTTATACAAACACTAAATGGTTAAATGCAGGAATATAGACTAGTGTTTTAGACATTGATGAGAACAGCTTGACTTTTTGACACTTTGGTGGAGCTGTATTTCACTTGTTGTGATTGGCTGTCCATTTTTGCAGCAAACCACTTCTTCTCCTGTATCACCCCATTATCTCACATCCATTGCCCCTCAGGCTATAGCGCTACCAGAATGGCTGAAGAAGGTTTCTGGGAAAGGTTGGGATGTGTCTGATCCTCCCACATGGACTTTAAATTAGCACCCAACTTGATGATGTGAACATTGACACTAGACGATTGTCACTGTTGAAGTGACACCCCAACCCCATGTGCAAAAATGGTGAAAGTGGTTGGGGGTTGATGATGGATGGATGGATGGATGGATGGATGGATGGATGGATGGATGGATGGATGGATGGATGGATGCTAACTGGTGTATCACATAAACCCATTTGAAGATGAAACAATTAACTGACTGCAATCCAACCCACACTGTCCCCGTGATGAAGACATCTGCCAGCAAATGTTCATATTTTGACAGGAAAATTAGGAACTACAAAATCCTCTAGTCAGAAAAAAAAGCACTTATATCGGGCATGTCTGCAGGGAAAAAGAGTCATACAAGGGTTTCAGATTACTAAACTCCATGTTGGTCACAACAATAATGCCAAGCTCTTACATAAAACTGTTTCTTCATAAAGGATTGAGATTACCTTAGCTATGTATTGTCATTTTACTACAACTACTGTTAATCAGAAGGTCAGAGTGGTATATCTGGTCGGTTACTGTAGCACCTTTTAGCCACTAAGGTGCTCTCTACACCTTGCTGTGATGTATCATAGTGTGCTTAAGAAGCTAATCTGTTAAAAGATAATTTCAGTTATTTTTGTACACATGACATCCTATGTGAACTGTATCATTTAAAAAGTCTAAATTAATTATTTTCTCCAATCAACAAATCATATTTCATTTCTGGGACTACAACTCTGAGAGATAGTTTGCTTTAAAAGTTACTTACTTGTGCATAATTCCAAGTTCTAGTTTACTTTGTAGCCCACTTTGTACATTTGATTCAGATGTGTATTTGTAAAATCCAGTTGCTTTGTAATTGTTAGCAGTTTAATTCCATTCTAATTGCTTAGAAGTTACACTGTAGTTTAAGTCAAACTTCACTCGGCTACTAAAATATGATTTTCCTCACATCACTGACTGTGTCCCTGTTGTGACATTAAACTCAGTGCCTGTTTACTTTCCTGCTCATTATGCTAATTAAACTTCAGTCACCCTTACACCACTGCCTCATTTATTCCTATGAGATGCTTCCAGCTAAAGTCAACAAGGCAAGCATTTCTCAGAAGACATGCATAACATTTCAGACAGACCACATTAAGTCTGCAATTTTACAAATAGTTTATAAATACTGCAGCTGGTAGAATAGGATAGTTAAAAAGCAGAAAAAAATTAAAGAAGACATCTTACAGTAGCAAATCAACATAAGAAATAAGTATCATGAGACGGAGGAGAGGGCTGGGGTTCAGGAGATCTAGGAGTGGCAAGTCTGTGTTACTGGTAGCGTAGACACCAATGTGTGGGAGGATACAGAACAAGGAAGTAGACGATGCTGGCAAAAGTATTGTAAGTAAGGCAGATGGGAAGAGCTCAGAAAGTGAACCAGTCAGCCACAGACAGACAGAAAGATATGAGAGTACTCCATTGATGTAATGGATGGAGGCAGGAGAAATAGACAGTTGTAGGAGCAGGCAGGAGATGAATACATAGGAGTCACTGCAGAATAAAAATGTCCTACAGAGGCCTAAGATGCAAGAAAGAAGGGAGGTAAGGAGAATAAGACAGCAACATTGAAAGATGACACAAAGGGGTTTAACAGAGAAGAAGAAGATAAGGAAGACTGGTTAGTGGCAGGGAGGCCTGGAGGAAGAGTATGGGGGACAAAAAGCCAGAAAACAGTTAAAAATGGATTAATTACATAACATTTGATTCCACAAATTTAGAACCCAAAATATTAACTAACACAAATATGGAAATAACAATGAAAAGTGTATTTGCCAGAATAAGTGCAAGCCTCCCCGCCTCCTTTACTTAAATATACTAACTCCATCATCATGCAGCTGTGGATAAAATAAAGTTCCCTATAAGAATAAATACATTTCTGCATGCCCGGATTCATGAAGTTTGCGCCAGGCGCAGGCATAGCGTAGGCAGTATAATGCCAAATATGGCCGCCGAAAGCAATTCAGGTACGCATCCAATTCCACATGCACTACCAGCGTATGCCAGATCTGGCGCAGCTCTTGGCTTAGGTATGCTAATCACCCCATGTGCAGTACTGCAGCATGCAAATGAAGGTACATAGCGATTCATGAAGTGGCGAGGCATAGCGTAAGCCTACAGAAATGTAAACCAAAAAAATGGTTTACATTTTTCCAAACAGAACATCGGAGCCATGAAACCAGACCAGACTCCTGTATTACAAGGTTAACCTATGCCAATGGCTAAATATACAGCCAATGGCATAAGAAAAGATGCACAACACATAAAAAATAACATTTAATGTCATGGCCACAGTAACGCAAAGTACAACCACAGGGCATGTGTAAATGGGAACACAAGGAAAATATATGCAAATGTCATAAAATGTAACACAAATCATGATTTCACCATAATATTCAATGGTATGCATGCTACATCACAACCAAGCTGCAAGGGTTGCTAAGGGCCTGTGACAGTGTTTGGCGCAGTAACTATGAATTAGTAGTCAATGCCATGCAAATGAGGCAAGTAATAGTGAATCGCAAATGTCCCGCTGACCTAAGGATGTACCATACTGCGCAGTGCTACAACATCGAGGAGTGGTCTGGAGGAATACATGACATCAGCAGTGGGGTGTGCCACCGCAGCTGTAAGCACATTGAAGCAATGCAAATCTGGGCTGCCTGTTGCTAAGCAAAGCCGCAGGACAGAGGAGTGGATGTAGGTATAGCTTTGCTTAGCTGAGAGCACACATGGCGCCTGAAAGCTCATGTGTACATGGATAAAAACGTGCCTGAAACCCGGTAAGCGGATGCACATGCCATGCACCACAGCTCAAAAAGGAAGTTTAGGGGAAGACAATAAGGAAATGCCACAGTAGGGTAACTGGAGTACAACTGAGCAGTTAACACCTATTAACTCACAGTGAGCCATTGACAGCAGCTAACAAGGCTGCTAGCAGCAACCTGCAGAACAGGATAGGGGAGGTGTCGGATTGCAAAGAAAAGAGAACTGTAACCACAGAGCAAAGCAAACCTGTAGTAGATCGGCTATAGAACACATTTCGCAAGATAATCCTGGTTCGGGAAAGTACAAAACAAGAAAGCAGGCTGCTGGATGCATGCCAGACAATGGGAGGAGAATCGTTAAGAAAAGTTAAGGCAAGAGCAAGAGGTAATCCACGGCAGCTAAATGTAATTCAACACCAATGGCACCACAATGGCAGTACCTGTGGTAAAACACATAAGATACCCTGCAGCACCGAATGTACATACACACCCTATGACATCATCAGTGTTCAAAGCACAATAGTATAAAGTGTGAAGGCACCTCATACACACTTGTGTATTCCCAAACACGGCACCATCGGTGTAAACAGACAGGGAACTTTACAATGTACCTGTTGGGAGCTGCCATAGCTGTGATTCATCAGCATGTGTTGTAGACTGAAAGCGCTGTGGAGGATGATGCTGACAACCACCTCAGGCCCCAGAGGAGGAGAAGAGTGTTCAGACCAAGGGTAACCTACCAGGGGCTACATGATCTGAAGATAGTAGAGCGTTACAGGGTGGACAGGGACATCATACAGCAAATAGTTGAGCTGCCCTGCCACGCCTGAGATCCAGAAACAACAGAGGGGAACCCATCCCATTGGACATGAAGGTATGTGTAAGCTTGAGAATACTAGCCACAGGTACCTTTCAAAGGCCAACTGGAGATATCATGGTGATCTCACAGGCATCAGCATCCAGGGTACTCCACCAGTTCCTGGATGCCATGTTACCACATGCCAGTGAGCATATATACTTCCCCCAAACTCAGGAGGAGTTGGCCAGCAATATGCGTCTCTTCCACCATGTGGCAGACTACTCGGAGGTACTGGGTGCAATAGACTGCATGCACATACATATCAAGTCACCACCCGGTGAGCATAGTAGGTGCTGCATAAACTGCAAGGGATACCACTCCATCAACTGCCAGGTCATGTGCAATGCCCAGGGC